>NW_026453732.1:0-116148 GCF_943734755.1 Anopheles moucheti
TTTTGGATGGATCAATTTAGTTGAAATAGACAGTTTTTGCATGAAAACTCATTCCTGGTGGAACTTCATAGCAAAGTACAAAGTTCGTTTTGGATGGATCAATTTAGTTGAAATAGACAGTTTTTGCATGAAAACTCATTCCTGGTGGAACTTCATAGCAAAGTACAAAGTTCGTTTTGGATGGACAAAGTTAGTTGAAATAGACAGTTTTTGCATGAAAACTCATTCCTGGTAGAACTTCATAGCAAAGTACAAAGTTCGTTTTGGATGGACAAAGTTAGTTGAAATAGACAGTTTTTGCATGAAAACTCATTCCTGGTGGAACTTCATAGCAAAGTACAAAGTTCGAATCAGATGGACGAATTAAGTTGAAATAGACAGTTTTTGCATGAAAACTCATTCCTGGTGGAACTTCATAGCAAAGTACAAAGTTCGAATCAGATGGACGAATTAAGTTGAAATAGACAGTTTTTGTATGAAAACTCATTCCTGGTGGAACTTCATAGCAAAGTACAAAGTTCGTTTTGGATGGACGAATTAAGTTGAAATAGACAGTTTTTGCATGAAAACTCATTCCTGGTAGAACTTCATAGCAAAGTACAAAGTTCGTTTTGGATGGACGAATTAAGTTGAAATAGACAGTTTTTGCATGAAAACTCATTCCTGGTAGAACTTCATAGCAAAGTACAAAGTTCGTTTTGGATGGACAAAGTTAGTTGAAATAGACAGTTTTTGCATGAAAACTCATTTCTGGTGGAACTTCATAGCAAAGTACAAAGTTCGTTTTGGATGGACAAAGTTAGTTGAAATAGACAGTTTTTGCATGAAAACTCATTCCTGGTGGAACTTCATAGCAAAGTACAAAGTTCGTTTTGGATGGACAAAGTTAGTTGAAATAGACAGTTTTTGCATGAAAACTCATTCCTGGTGGAACTTCATAGCAAAGTACAAAGTTCGTTTTGGATGGACGAATTAAGTTGAAATAGACAGTTTTTGAATGAAAACTCATTCCTGGTAGAACTTCATAGCAAAGTACAAAGTTCGTTTTGGATGGACAAAGTTAGTTGAAATAGACAGTTTTTGCATGAAAACTCATTCCTGGTGGAACTTCATAGCAAAGTACAAAGTTCGTTTTGGATGGACAAAGTAAGTTGAAATAGACAGTTTTTGCATGAAAACTCATTCCTGGTGGAACTTCATAGCAAAGTACAAAGTTCGTTTTGGATGGACGAATTAAGTTGAAATAGACAGTTTTTGCATGAAAACTCAATCCTGGTAGAACTTCATAGCAAAGTACAAAGTTCGTTTTGGATGGACAAAGTTAGTTGAAATAGACAGTTTTTGCATGAAAACTCATTCCTGGTGGAACTTCATAGCAAAGTACAAAGTTCGTTTTGGATGGATCAATTTAGTTGAAATAGACAGTTTTTGCATGAAAACTCATTTCTGGTGGAACTTCATAGCAAAGTACAAAGTTCGTTTTGGATGGACAAAGTTAGTTGAAATAGACAGTTTTTGCATGAAAACTCATTCCTGGTGGAACTTCATAGCAAAGTACAAAGCTCGTTTTGGATGGATCAATTTAGTTGAAATAGACAGTTTTTGCATGAAAACTCATTCCTGGTGGAACTTCATAGCAAAGTACAAAGTTCGTTTTGGATGGATCAATTTAGTTGAAATAGACAGTTTTTGCATGAAAACTCATTTCTGGTGGAACTTCATAGCAAAGTACAAAGTTCGAATCAGATGGACGAATTAAGTTGAAATAGACAGTTTTTGCATGAAAACTCATTCCTGGTGGAACTTCATAGCAAAGTACAAAGTTCGTTTTGGATGGACAAAGTTAGTTGAAATAGACAGTTTTTGCATGAAAACTCATTCCTGGTGGAACTTCATAGCAAAGTACAAAGCTCGTTTTGGATGGATCAATTTAGTTGAAATAGACAGTTTTTGCATGAAAACTCATTCCTGGTGGAACTTCATAGCAAAGTACAAAGTTCGTTTTGGATGGATCAATTTAGTTGAAATAGACAGTTTTTGCATGAAAACTCATTTCTGGTGGAACTTCATAGCAAAGTACAAAGTTCGAATCAGATGGACGAATTAAGTTGAAATAGACAGTTTTTGCATGAAAACTCATTCCTGGTGGAACTTCATAGCAAAGTACAAAGTTCGTTTTGGATGGACAAAGTTAGTTGAAATAGACAGTTTTTGCATGAAAACTCATTCCTGGTGGAACTTCATAGCAAAGTACAAAGTTCGTTTTGGATGGACGAATTAAGTTGAAATAGACAGTTTTTGCATGAAAACTCATTCCTGGTAGAACTTCATAGCAAAGTACAAAGTTCGTTTTGGATGGACAAAGTTAGTTGAAATAGACAGTTTTTGCATGAAAACTCATTCCTGGTGGAACTTCATAGCAAAGTAAAAAGTTCGTTTTGGATGGATCAATTTAGTTGAAATAGACAGTTTTTGCATGAAAACTCATTTCTGGTGGAACTTCATAGCAAAGTACAAAGTTCGTTTTGGATGGACAAAGTTAGTTGAAATAGACAGTTTTTGCATGAAAACTCATTCCTGGTGGAACTTCATAGCAAAGTACAAAGTTCGTTTTGGATGGACGAGTTAAGTTGAAATAGACAGTTTTTGCATGAAAACTCATTCCTGGTGGAACTTCATAGCAAAGTACAAAGTTCGTTTTGGATGGACAAAGTTAGTTGAAATAGACAGTTTTTGCATGAAAACTCATTCCTGGTGGAACTTCATAGCAAAGTACAAAGCTCGTTTTGGATGGATCAATTTAGTTGAAATAGACAGTTTTTGCATGAAAACTCATTCCTGGTGGAACTTCATAGCAAAGTACAAAGTTCGTTTTGGATGGATCAATTTAGTTGAAATAGACAGTTTTTGCATAAAAACTCATTCCTGGTGGAACTTCATAGCAAAGTACAAAGTTCGTTTTGGATGGATCAATTTAGTTGAAATAGACAGTTTTTGCATGAAAACTCATTCCTGGTGGAACTTCATAGCAAAGTACAAAGTTCGTTTTGGATGGACAAAGTTAGTTGAAATAGACAGTTTTTGCATGAAAACTCATTCCTGGTAGAACTTCATAGCAAAGTACAAAGTTCGTTTTGGATGGACAAAGTTAGTTGAAATAGACAGTTTTTGCATGAAAACTCATTCCTGGTGGAACTTCATAGCAAAGTACAAAGTTCGAATCAGATGGACGAATTAAGTTGAAATAGACAGTTTTTGCATGAAAACTCATTCCTGGTGGAACTTCATAGCAAAGTACAAAGTTCGAATCAGATGGACGAATTAAGTTGAAATAGACAGTTTTTGCATGAAAACTCATTCCTGGTGGAACTTCATAGCAAAGTACAAAGTTCGAATCAGATGGACGAATTAAGTTGAAATAGACAGTTTTTGCATGAAAACTCATTCCTGGTGGAACTTCATAGCAAAGTACAAAGTTCGTTTTGGATGGATCAATTTAGTTGAAATAGACAGTTTTTGCATAAAAACTCATTCCTGGTGGAACTTCATAGCAAAGTACAAAGTTCGTTTTGGATGGATCAATTTAGTTGAAATAGACAGTTTTTGCATGAAAACTCATTCCTGGTGGAACTTCATAGCAAAGTACAAAGTTCGTTTTGGATGGACAAAGTTAGTTGAAATAGACAGTTTTTGCATGAAAACTCATTCCTGGTAGAACTTCATAGCAAAGTACAAAGTTCGTTTTGGATGGACAAAGTTAGTTGAAATAGACAGTTTTTGCATGAAAACTCATTCCTGGTAGAACTTCATAGCAAAGTACAAAGTTCGTTTTGGATGGACAAAGTTAGTTGAAATAGACAGTTTTTGCATGAAAACTCATTCCTGGTGGAACTTCATAGCAAAGTACAAAGTTCGAATCAGATGGACGAATTAAGTTGAAATAGACAGTTTTTGCATGAAAACTCATTCCTGGTGGAACTTCATAGCAAAGTACAAAGTTCGAATCAGATGGACGAATTAAGTTGAAATAGACAGTTTTTGTATGAAAACTCATTCCTGGTGGAACTTCATAGCAAAGTACAAAGTTCGTTTTGGATGGACGAATTAAGTTGAAATAGACAGTTTTTGCATGAAAACTCATTCCTGGTAGAACTTCATAGCAAAGTACAAAGTTCGTTTTGGATGGACGAATTAAGTTGAAATAGACAGTTTTTGCATGAAAACTCATTCCTGGTAGAAGTTCATAGCAAAGTACAAAGTTCGTTTTGGATGGACAAAGTTAGTTGAAATAGACAGTTTTTGCATGAAAACTCATTTCTGGTGGAACTTCATAGCAAAGTACAAAGTTCGTTTTGGATGGACAAAGTTAGTTGAAATAGACAGTTTTTGCATGAAAACTCATTCCTGGTGGAACTTCATAGCAAAGTACAAAGTTCGTTTTGGATGGACAAAGTTAGTTGAAATAGACAGTTTTTGCATGAAAACTCATTCCTGGTGGAACTTCATAGCAAAGTACAAAGTTCGTTTTGGATGGATCAATTTAGTTGAAATAGACAGTTTTTGCATGAAAACTCATTCCTGGTAGAACTTCATAGCAAAGTACAAAGTTCGTTTTGGATGGACAAAGTTAGTTGAAATAGACAGTTTTTGCATGAAAACTCATTCCTGGTGGAACTTCATAGCAAAGTACAAAGTTCGTTTTGGATGGACAAAGTAAGTTGAAATAGACAGTTTTTGCATGAAAACTCATTCCTGGTGGAACTTCATAGCAAAGTACAAAGTTCGTTTTGGATGGACGAATTAAGTTGAAATAGACAGTTTTTGCATGAAAACTCAATCCTGGTAGAACTTCATAGCAAAGTACAAAGTTCGTTTTGGATGGACAAAGTTAGTTGAAATAGACAGTTTTTGCATGAAAACTCATTCCTGGTGGAACTTCATAGCAAAGTACAAAGTTCGTTTTGGATGGATCAATTTAGTTGAAATAGACAGTTTTTGCATGAAAACTCATTTCTGGTGGAACTTCATAGCAAAGTACAAAGTTCGAATCAGATGGACGAATTAAGTTGAAATAGACAGTTTTTGCATGAAAACTCATTCCTGGTGGAACTTCATAGCAAAGTACAAAGTTCGTTTTGGATGGACAAAGTTAGTTGAAATAGACAGTTTTTGCATGAAAACTCATTCCTGGTGGAACTTCATAGCAAAGTACAAAGCTCGTTTTGGATGGATCAATTTAGTTGAAATAGACAGTTTTTGCATGAAAACTCATTCCTGGTGGAACTTCATAGCAAAGTACAAAGTTCGAATCAGATGGACGAATTAAGTTGAAATAGACAGTTTTTGCATGAAAACTCATTCCTGGTGGAACTTCATAGCAAAGTACAAAGTTCGTTTTGGATGGACAAAGTTAGTTGAAATAGACAGTTTTTGCATAAAAACTCATTCCTGGTGGAACTTCATAGCAAAGTACAAAGTTCGTTTTGGATGGACAAAGTTAGTTGAAATAGACAGTTTTTGCATGAAAACTCATTCCTGGTGGAACTTCATAGCAAAGTACAAAGTTCGTTTTGGATGGACGAATTAAGTTGAAATAGACAGTTTTTGCATGAAAACTCATTCCTGGTAGAACTTCATAGCAAAGTACAAAGTTCGTTTTGGATGGACAAAGTTAGTTGAAATAGACAGTTTTTGCATGAAAACTCATTCCTGGTGGAACTTCATAGCAAAGTAAAAAGTTCGTTTTGGATGGATCAATTTAGTTGAAATAGACAGTTTTTGCATGAAAACTCATTTCTGGTGGAACTTCATAGCAAAGTACAAAGTTCGTTTTGGATGGACAAAGTTAGTTGAAATAGACAGTTTTTGCATGAAAACTCATTCCTGGTGGAACTTCATAGCAAAGTACAAAGTTCGTTTTGGATGGACGAGTTAAGTTGAAATAGACAGTTTTTGCATGAAAACTCATTCCTGGTGGAACTTCATAGCAAAGTACAAAGTTCGTTTTGGATGGACAAAGTTAGTTGAAATAGACAGTTTTTGCATGAAAACTCATTCCTGGTGGAACTTCATAGCAAAGTACAAAGCTCGTTTTGGATGGATCAATTTAGTTGAAATAGACAGTTTTTGCATGAAAACTCATTCCTGGTGGAACTTCATAGCAAAGTACAAAGTTCGTTTTGGATGGATCAATTTAGTTGAAATAGACAGTTTTTGCATGAAAACTCATTCCTGGTGGAACTTCATAGCAAAGTACAAAGTTCGTTTTGGATGGACGAATTAAGTTGAAATAGACAGTTTTTGCATGAAAACTCATTCCTGGTGGAACTTCATAGCAAAGTAAAAAGTTCGTTTTGGATGGACAAAGTTAGTTGAAATAGACAGTTTTTGCATGAAAACTCATTCCTGGTGGAACTTCATAGCAAAGTACAAAGTTCGTTTTGGATGGACGAATTAAGTTGAAATAGACAGTTTTTGTATGAAAACTCATTCCTGGTGGAACTTCATAGCAAAGTACAAAGTTCGTTTTGGATGGACAAAGTTAGTTGAAATAGACAGTTTTTGCATGAAAACTCATTCCTGGTGGAACTTCATAGCATAGTACAAAGTTCGTTTTGGATGGATCAATTTAGTTGAAATAGACAGTTTTTGCATGAAAACTCATTCCTGGTGGAACTTCATAGCAAAGTACAAAGTTCGTTTTGGATGGACAAAGTTAGTTGAAATAGACAGTTTTTGCATAAAAACTCATTCCTGGTGGAACTTCATAGCAAAGTACAAAGTTCGTTTTGGATGGATCAATTTAGTTGAAATAGACAGTTTTTGCATGAAAACTCATTCCTGGTGGAACTTCATAGCAAAGTACAAAGTTCGTTTTGGATGGACAAAGTTAGTTGAAATAGACAGTTTTTGCATAAAAACTCATTCCTGGTGGAACTTCATAGCAAAGTACAAAGTTCGTTTTGGATGGATCAATTTAGTTGAAATAGACAGTTTTTGCATGAAAACTCATTCCTGGTGGAACTTCATAGCAAAGTACAAAGTTCGTTTTGGATGGACAAAGTTAGTTGAAATAGACAGTTTTTGCATGAAAACTCATTCCTGGTGGAACTTCATAGCAAAGTACAAAGTTCGTTTTGGATGGACAAAGTTAGTTGAAATAGACAGTTTTTGCATGAAAACTCATTCCTGGTGGAACTTCATAGCAAAGTACAAAGTTCGTTTTGGATGGATCAATTTAGTTGAAATAGACAGTTTTTGCATGAAAACTCATTCCTGGTGGAACTTCATAGCAAAGTACAAAGTTCGTTTTGGATGGACAAAGTTAGTTGAAATAGACAGTTTTTGCATGAAAACTCATTCCTGGTGGAACTTCATAGCAAAGTACAAAGTTCGTTTTGGATGGACAAAGTTAGTTGAAATAGACAGTTTTTGCATAAAAACTCATTCCTGGTGGAACTTCATAGCAAAGTACAAAGTTCGTTTTGGATGGATCAATTTAGTTGAAATAGACAGTTTTTGCATGAAAACTCATTTCTGGTGGAACTTCATAGCAAAGTACAAAGTTCGTTTTGGATGGACAAAGTTAGTTGAAATAGACAGTTTTTGCATGAAAACTCATTCCTGGTGGAACTTCATAGCAAAGTAAAAAGTTCGTTTTGGATGGATCAATTTAGTTGAAATAGACAGTTTTTGCATGAAAACTCATTTCTGGTGGAACTTCATAGCAAAGTACAAAGTTCGTTTTGGATGGACAAAGTTAGTTGAAATAGACAGTTTTTGCATGAAAACTCATTCCTGGTGGAACTTCATAGCAAAGTACAAAGTTCGTTTTGGATGGACGAGTTAAGTTGAAATAGACAGTTTTTGCATGAAAACTCATTCCTGGTGGAACTTCATAGCAAAGTACAAAGTTCGTTTTGGATGGACAAAGTTAGTTGAAATAGACAGTTTTTGCATGAAAACTCATTCCTGGTGGAACTTCATAGCAAAGTACAAAGCTCGTTTTGGATGGATCAATTTAGTTGAAATAGACAGTTTTTGCATGAAAACTCATTCCTGGTGGAACTTCATAGCAAAGTACAAAGTTCGTTTTGGATGGATCAATTTAGTTGAAATAGACAGTTTTTGCATAAAAACTCATTCCTGGTGGAACTTCATAGCAAAGTACAAAGTTCGTTTTGGATGGATCAATTTAGTTGAAATAGACAGTTTTTGCATGAAAACTCATTCCTGGTGGAACTTCATAGCAAAGTACAAAGTTCGTTTTGGATGGACAAAGTTAGTTGAAATAGACAGTTTTTGCATGAAAACTCATTCCTGGTAGAACTTCATAGCAAAGTACAAAGTTCGTTTTGGATGGACAAAGTTAGTTGAAATAGACAGTTTTTGCATGAAAACTCATTCCTGGTGGAACTTCATAGCAAAGTACAAAGTTCGAATCAGATGGACGAATTAAGTTGAAATAGACAGTTTTTGCATGAAAACTCATTCCTGGTGGAACTTCATAGCAAAGTACAAAGTTCGAATCAGATGGACGAATTAAGTTGAAATAGACAGTTTTTGCATGAAAACTCATTCCTGGTGGAACTTCATAGCAAAGTACAAAGTTCGAATCAGATGGACGAATTAAGTTGAAATAGACAGTTTTTGCATGAAAACTCATTCCTGGTGGAACTTCATAGCAAAGTACAAAGTTCGTTTTGGATGGATCAATTTAGTTGAAATAGACAGTTTTTGCATAAAAACTCATTCCTGGTGGAACTTCATAGCAAAGTACAAAGTTCGTTTTGGATGGATCAATTTAGTTGAAATAGACAGTTTTTGCATGAAAACTCATTCCTGGTGGAACTTCATAGCAAAGTACAAAGTTCGTTTTGGATGGACAAAGTTAGTTGAAATAGACAGTTTTTGCATGAAAACTCATTCCTGGTAGAACTTCATAGCAAAGTACAAAGTTCGTTTTGGATGGACAAAGTTAGTTGAAATAGACAGTTTTTGCATGAAAACTCATTCCTGGTAGAACTTCATAGCAAAGTACAAAGTTCGTTTTGGATGGACAAAGTTAGTTGAAATAGACAGTTTTTGCATGAAAACTCATTCCTGGTGGAACTTCATAGCAAAGTACAAAGTTCGAATCAGATGGACGAATTAAGTTGAAATAGACAGTTTTTGCATGAAAACTCATTCCTGGTGGAACTTCATAGCAAAGTACAAAGTTCGAATCAGATGGACGAATTAAGTTGAAATAGACAGTTTTTGTATGAAAACTCATTCCTGGTGGAACTTCATAGCAAAGTACAAAGTTCGTTTTGGATGGACGAATTAAGTTGAAATAGACAGTTTTTGCATGAAAACTCATTCCTGGTAGAACTTCATAGCAAAGTACAAAGTTCGTTTTGGATGGACGAATTAAGTTGAAATAGACAGTTTTTGCATGAAAACTCATTCCTGGTAGAAGTTCATAGCAAAGTACAAAGTTCGTTTTGGATGGACAAAGTTAGTTGAAATAGACAGTTTTTGCATGAAAACTCATTTCTGGTGGAACTTCATAGCAAAGTACAAAGTTCGTTTTGGATGGACAAAGTTAGTTGAAATAGACAGTTTTTGCATGAAAACTCATTCCTGGTGGAACTTCATAGCAAAGTACAAAGTTCGTTTTGGATGGACAAAGTTAGTTGAAATAGACAGTTTTTGCATGAAAACTCATTCCTGGTGGAACTTCATAGCAAAGTACAAAGTTCGTTTTGGATGGATCAATTTAGTTGAAATAGACAGTTTTTGCATGAAAACTCATTCCTGGTAGAACTTCATAGCAAAGTACAAAGTTCGTTTTGGATGGACAAAGTTAGTTGAAATAGACAGTTTTTGCATGAAAACTCATTCCTGGTGGAACTTCATAGCAAAGTACAAAGTTCGTTTTGGATGGACAAAGTAAGTTGAAATAGACAGTTTTTGCATGAAAACTCATTCCTGGTGGAACTTCATAGCAAAGTACAAAGTTCGTTTTGGATGGACGAATTAAGTTGAAATAGACAGTTTTTGCATGAAAACTCAATCCTGGTAGAACTTCATAGCAAAGTACAAAGTTCGTTTTGGATGGACAAAGTTAGTTGAAATAGACAGTTTTTGCATGAAAACTCATTCCTGGTGGAACTTCATAGCAAAGTACAAAGTTCGTTTTGGATGGATCAATTTAGTTGAAATAGACAGTTTTTGCATGAAAACTCATTTCTGGTGGAACTTCATAGCAAAGTACAAAGTTCGAATCAGATGGACGAATTAAGTTGAAATAGACAGTTTTTGCATGAAAACTCATTCCTGGTGGAACTTCATAGCAAAGTACAAAGTTCGTTTTGGATGGACAAAGTTAGTTGAAATAGACAGTTTTTGCATGAAAACTCATTCCTGGTGGAACTTCATAGCAAAGTACAAA
Organism: Anopheles moucheti; assembly: GCF_943734755.1. Lineage (NCBI taxonomy): Eukaryota > Metazoa > Arthropoda > Insecta > Diptera > Culicidae > Anopheles > Anopheles moucheti. The sequence continues at coordinate 10,436 of NW_026453732.1, forward strand.
GCTCGTTTTGGATGGATCAATTTAGTTGAAATAGACAGTTTTTGCATGAAAACTCATTCCTGGTGGAACTTCATAGCAAAGTACAAAGTTCGAATCAGATGGACGAATTAAGTTGAAATAGACAGTTTTTGCATGAAAACTCATTCCTGGTGGAACTTCATAGCAAAGTACAAAGTTCGTTTTGGATGGACAAAGTTAGTTGAAATAGACAGTTTTTGCATAAAAACTCATTCCTGGTGGAACTTCATAGCAAAGTACAAAGTTCGTTTTGGATGGACAAAGTTAGTTGAAATAGACAGTTTTTGCATGAAAACTCATTCCTGGTGGAACTTCATAGCAAAGTACAAAGTTCGTTTTGGATGGACGAATTAAGTTGAAATAGACAGTTTTTGCATGAAAACTCATTCCTGGTAGAACTTCATAGCAAAGTACAAAGTTCGTTTTGGATGGACAAAGTTAGTTGAAATAGACAGTTTTTGCATGAAAACTCATTCCTGGTGGAACTTCATAGCAAAGTAAAAAGTTCGTTTTGGATGGATCAATTTAGTTGAAATAGACAGTTTTTGCATGAAAACTCATTTCTGGTGGAACTTCATAGCAAAGTACAAAGTTCGTTTTGGATGGACAAAGTTAGTTGAAATAGACAGTTTTTGCATGAAAACTCATTCCTGGTGGAACTTCATAGCAAAGTACAAAGTTCGTTTTGGATGGACGAGTTAAGTTGAAATAGACAGTTTTTGCATGAAAACTCATTCCTGGTGGAACTTCATAGCAAAGTACAAAGTTCGTTTTGGATGGACAAAGTTAGTTGAAATAGACAGTTTTTGCATGAAAACTCATTCCTGGTGGAACTTCATAGCAAAGTACAAAGCTCGTTTTGGATGGATCAATTTAGTTGAAATAGACAGTTTTTGCATGAAAACTCATTCCTGGTGGAACTTCATAGCAAAGTACAAAGTTCGTTTTGGATGGATCAATTTAGTTGAAATAGACAGTTTTTGCATGAAAACTCATTCCTGGTGGAACTTCATAGCAAAGTACAAAGTTCGTTTTGGATGGACGAATTAAGTTGAAATAGACAGTTTTTGCATGAAAACTCATTCCTGGTGGAACTTCATAGCAAAGTAAAAAGTTCGTTTTGGATGGACAAAGTTAGTTGAAATAGACAGTTTTTGCATGAAAACTCATTCCTGGTGGAACTTCATAGCAAAGTACAAAGTTCGTTTTGGATGGACGAATTAAGTTGAAATAGACAGTTTTTGTATGAAAACTCATTCCTGGTGGAACTTCATAGCAAAGTACAAAGTTCGTTTTGGATGGACAAAGTTAGTTGAAATAGACAGTTTTTGCATGAAAACTCATTCCTGGTGGAACTTCATAGCATAGTACAAAGTTCGTTTTGGATGGATCAATTTAGTTGAAATAGACAGTTTTTGCATGAAAACTCATTCCTGGTGGAACTTCATAGCAAAGTACAAAGTTCGTTTTGGATGGACAAAGTTAGTTGAAATAGACAGTTTTTGCATAAAAACTCATTCCTGGTGGAACTTCATAGCAAAGTACAAAGTTCGTTTTGGATGGATCAATTTAGTTGAAATAGACAGTTTTTGCATGAAAACTCATTCCTGGTGGAACTTCATAGCAAAGTACAAAGTTCGTTTTGGATGGACAAAGTTAGTTGAAATAGACAGTTTTTGCATAAAAACTCATTCCTGGTGGAACTTCATAGCAAAGTACAAAGTTCGTTTTGGATGGATCAATTTAGTTGAAATAGACAGTTTTTGCATGAAAACTCATTCCTGGTGGAACTTCATAGCAAAGTACAAAGTTCGTTTTGGATGGACAAAGTTAGTTGAAATAGACAGTTTTTGCATGAAAACTCATTCCTGGTGGAACTTCATAGCAAAGTACAAAGTTCGTTTTGGATGGACAAAGTTAGTTGAAATAGACAGTTTTTGCATGAAAACTCATTCCTGGTGGAACTTCATAGCAAAGTACAAAGTTCGTTTTGGATGGATCAATTTAGTTGAAATAGACAGTTTTTGCATGAAAACTCATTCCTGGTGGAACTTCATAGCAAAGTACAAAGTTCGTTTTGGATGGACAAAGTTAGTTGAAATAGACAGTTTTTGCATGAAAACTCATTCCTGGTGGAACTTCATAGCAAAGTACAAAGTTCGTTTTGGATGGACAAAGTTAGTTGAAATAGACAGTTTTTGCATAAAAACTCATTCCTGGTGGAACTTCATAGCAAAGTACAAAGTTCGTTTTGGATGGATCAATTTAGTTGAAATAGACAGTTTTTGCATGAAAACTCATTTCTGGTGGAACTTCATAGCAAAGTACAAAGTTCGTTTTGGATGGACAAAGTTAGTTGAAATAGACAGTTTTTGCATGAAAACTCATTCCTGGTGGAACTTCATAGCAAAGTACAAAGTTCGTTTTGGATGGACAAAGTTAGTTGAAATAGACAGTTTTTGCATGAAAACTCATTCCTGGTGGAACTTCATAGCAAAGTAAAAAGTTCGTTTTGGATGGATCAATTAAGTTGAAATAGACAGTTTTTGCATGAAAACTCATTCCTGGTGGAACTTCATAGCAAAGTAAAAAGTTCGTTTTGGATGGATCAATTTAGTTAAAATAGACAGTTTTTGCATGAAAACTCATTCCTGGTGGAACTTCATAGCAAAGTACAAAGTTCGTTTTGGATGGACAAAGTTAGTTGAAATAGACAGTTTTTGCATGAAAACTCATTCCTGGTGGAACTTCATAGCAAAGTACAAAGTTCGTTTTGGATGGACAAAGTTAGTTGAAATAGACAGTTTTTGCATGAAAACTCATTCCTGGTGGAACTTCATAGCAAAGTACAAAGTTCGTTTTGGATGGACAAAGTTAGTTGAAATAGACAGTTTTTGCATGAAAACTCATTCCTGGTGGAACTTCATAGCAAAGTAAAAAGTTCGTTTTGGATGGATCAATTTAGTTAAAATAGACAGTTTTTGCATGAAAACTCATTCCTGGTGGAAATTCATAGCAAAGTACAAAGTTCGTTTTGGATGGACAAAGTTAGTTGAAATAGACAGTTTTTGCATGAAAACTCATTCCTGGTGGAACTTCATAGCAAAGTAAAAAGTTCGTTTTGGATGGATCAATTAAGTTGAAATAGACAGTTTTTGCATGAAAACTCATTCCTGGTGGAACTTCATAGCAAAGTAAAAAGTTCGTTTTGGATGGATCAATTTAGTTAAAATAGACAGTTTTTGCATGAAAACTCATTCCTGGTGGAACTTCATAGCAAAGTACAAAGTTCGTTTTGGATGGACAAAGTTAGTTGAAATAGACAGTTTTTGCATGAAAACTCATTTCTGGTGGAACTTCATAGCAAAGTACAAAGTTCGTTTTGGATGGACAAAGTTAGTTGAAATAGACAGTTTTTGCATGAAAACTCATTCCTGGTGGAACTTCATAGCAAAGTACAAAGTTCGTTTTGGATGGACAAAGTTAGTTGAAATAGACAGTTTTTGCATGAAAACTCATTCCTGGTGGAACTTCATAGCAAAGTACAAAGTTCGTTTTGGATGGACAAACTTAGTTGAAATAGACAGTTTTTGCATGAAAACTCATTCCTGGTGGAACTTCATAGCAAAGTAAAAAGTTCGTTTTGGATGGATCAATTAAGTTGAAATAGACAGTTTTTGCATAAAAACTCATTCCTGGTGGAACTTCATAGCATAGTACAAAGTTCGTTTTGGATGGATCAATTTAGTTGAAATAGACAGTTTTTGCATGAAAACTCATTCCTGGTGGAACTTCATAGCAAAGTACAAAGTTCGTTTTGGATGGACAAAGTTAGTTGAAATAGACAGTTTTTGCATGAAAACTCATTCCTGGTGGAACTTCATAGCAAAGTACAAAGTTCGTTTTGGATGGATCAATTTAGTTGAAATAGACAGTTTTTGCATGAAAACTCATTCCTGGTGGAACTTCATAGCAAAGTACAAAGTTCGTTTTGGATGGACAAAGTTAGTTGAAATAGACAGTTTTTGCATGAAAACTCATTCCTGGTGGAACTTCATAGCAAAGTACAAAGTTCGTTTTGGATGGACAAAGTTAGTTGAAATAGACAGTTTTTGCATGAAAACTCATTCCTGGTGGAACTTCATAGCAAAGTACAAAGTTCGTTTTGGATGGACAAACTTAGTTGAAATAGACAGTTTTTGCATGAAAACTCATTCCTGGTGGAACTTCATAGCAAAGTAAAAAGTTCGTTTTGGATGGATCAATTTAGTTGAAATAGACAGTTTTTGCATGAAAACTCATTCCTGGTGGAACTTCATAGCAAAGTAAAAAGTTCGTTTTGGATGGATCAATTTAGTTGAAATAGACAGTTTTTGCATGAAAACTCATTCCTGGTGGAACTTCATAGCATAGTACAAAGTTCGTTTTGGATGGATCAATTTAGTTGAAATAGACAGTTTTTGCATGAAAACTCATTCCTGGTGAAACTTCATAGCAAAGTACAAAGTTCGTTTTGGATGGACAAAGTTAGTTGAAATAGACAGTTTTTGCATGAAAACTCATTCCTGGTGGAACTTCATAGCAAAGTACAAAGTTCGTTTTGGATGGACAAAGTTAGTTGAAATAGACAGTTTTTGCATGAAAACTCATTCCTGGTGGAACTTCATAGCAAAGTACAAAGTTCGTTTTGGATGGACAAACTTAGTTGAAATAGACAGTTTTTGCATGAAAACTCATTCCTGGTGGAACTTCATAGCAAAGTAAAAAGTTCGTTTTGGATGGATCAATTTAGTTGAAATAGACAGTTTTTGCATGAAAACTCATTCCTGGTGGAACTTCATAGCAAAGTACAAAGTTCGTTTTGGATGGACAAACTTAGTTGAAATAGACAGTTTTTGCATGAAAACTCATTCCTGGTGGAACTTCATAGCAAAGTAAAAAGTTCGTTTTGGATGGATCAATTTAGTTGAAATAGACAGTTTTTGCATGAAAACTCATTCCTGGTGGAACTTCATAGCAAAGTACAAAGTTCGTTTTGGATGGACAAAGTTAGTTGAAATAGACAGTTTTTGCATGAAAACTCATTCCTGGTGGAACTTCATAGCAAAGTACAAAGTTCGTTTTGGATGGACAAAGTTAGTTGAAATAGACAGTTTTTGCATGAAAACTCATTCCTGGTGGAACTTCATAGCAAAGTACAAAGTTCGTTTTGGATGGACAAACTTAGTTGAAATAGACAGTTTTTGCATGAAAACTCATTCCTGGTGGAACTTCATAGCAAAGTACAAAGTTCGTTTTGGATGGATCAATTTAGTTGAAATAGACAGTTTTTGCATGAAAACTCATTCCTGGTGGAACTTCATAGCAAAGTAAAAAGTTCGTTTTGGATGGATCAATTTAGTTGAAATAGACAGTTTTTGCATGAAAACTCATTCCTGGTGGAACTTCATAGCAAAGTAAAAAGTTCGTTTTAGATGGACAAAGTTAGTTGAAATAGACAGTTTTTGCATGAAAACTCATTCCTGGTGGAACTTCATAGCAAAGTACAAAGTTCGTTTTGGATGGACAAAGTTAGTTGAAATAGACAGTTTTTGCATAAAAACTCATTCCTGGTGGAACTTCATAGCAAAGTACAAAGTTCGTTTTGGATGGATCAATTTAGTTGAAATAGACAGTTTTTGCATGAAAACTCATTCCTGGTGGAACTTCATAGCAAAGTACAAAGTTCGTTTTGGATGGACAAAGTTAGTTGAAATAGACAGTTTTTGCATGAAAACTCATTCCTGGTGGAACTTCATAGCAAAGTACAAAGTTCGTTTTGGATGGACAAAGTTAGTTGAAATAGACAGTTTTTGCATGAAAACTCATTCCTGGTGGAACTTCATAGCAAAGTACAAAGTTCGTTTTGGATGGACAAACTTAGTTGAAATAGACAGTTTTTGCATGAAAACTCATTCCTGGTGGAACTTCATAGCAAAGTAAAAAGTTCGTTTTGGATGGATCAATTTAGTTGAAATAGACAGTTTTTGCATGAAAACTCATTCCTGGTGGAACTTCATAGCAAAGTAAAAAGTTCGTTTTGGATGGATCAATTTAGTTGAAATAGACAGTTTTTGCATGAAAACTCATTCCTGGTGGAACTTCATAGCATAGTACAAAGTTCGTTTTGGATGGATCAATTTAGTTGAAATAGACAGTTTTTGCATGAAAACTCATTCCTGGTGGAACTTCATAGCAAAGTACAAAGTTCGAATCAGATGGACGAATTAAGTTGAAATAGACAGTTTTTGCATGAAAACTCATTCCTGGTGGAACTTCATAGCAAAGTACAAAGTTCGAATCAGATGGACGAATTAAGTTGAAATAGACAGTTTTTGCATGAAAACTCATTCCTGGTGGAACTTCATAGCAAAGTACAAAGTTCGTTTTGGATGGATCAATTTAGTTGAAATAGACAGTTTTTGCATAAAAACTCATTCCTGGTGGAACTTCATAGCAAAGTACAAAGTTCGTTTTGGATGGATCAATTTAGTTGAAATAGACAGTTTTTGCATGAAAACTCATTCCTGGTGGAACTTCATAGCAAAGTACAAAGTTCGTTTTGGATGGACAAAGTTAGTTGAAATAGACAGTTTTTGCATGAAAACTCATTCCTGGTAGAACTTCATAGCAAAGTACAAAGTTCGTTTTGGATGGACAAAGTTAGTTGAAATAGACAGTTTTTGCATGAAAACTCATTCCTGGTAGAACTTCATAGCAAAGTACAAAGTTCGTTTTGGATGGACAATGAAAACTCATTCCTGGTGGAACTTCATAGCAAAGTAAAAAGTTCGTTTTGGATGGATCAATTTAGTTGAAATAGACAGTTTTTGCATGAAAACTCATTCCTGGTGGAACTTCATAGCAAAGTACAAAGTTCGTTTTGGATGGATCAATTTAGTTGAAATAGACAGTTTTTGCATGAAAACTCATTCCTGGTGGAACTTCATAGCAAAGTACAAAGTTCGTTTTGGATGGACAAAGTTAGTTGAAATAGACAGTTTTTGCATGAAAACTCATTCCTGGTGGAACTTCATAGCAAAGTACAAAGTTCGTTTTGGATGGACAAAGTTAGTTGAAATAGACAGTTTTTGCATGAAAACTCATTCCTGGTGGAACTTCATAGCAAAGTACAAAGTTCGTTTTGGATGGACAAACTTAGTTGAAATAGACAGTTTTTGCATGAAAACTCATTCCTGGTGGAACTTCATAGCAAAGTACAAAGTTCGTTTTGGATGGATCAATTTAGTTGAAATAGACAGTTTTTGCATGAAAACTCATTCCTGGTGGAACTTCATAGCAAAGTAAAAAGTTCGTTTTGGATGGATCAATTTAGTTGAAATAGACAGTTTTTGCATGAAAACTCATTCCTGGTGGAACTTCATAGCAAAGTAAAAAGTTCGTTTTGGATGGATCAATTTAGTTGAAATAGACAGTTTTTGCATGAAAACTCATTTCTGGTGGAACTTCATAGCAAAGTACAAAGTTCGTTTTGGATGGACAAAGTTAGTTGAAATAGACAGTTTTTGCATGAAAACTCATTCCTGGTGGAACTTCATAGCAAAGTACAAAGTTCGTTTTGGATGGACGAGTTAAGTTGAAATAGACAGTTTTTGCATGAAAACTCATTCCTGGTGGAACTTCATAGCAAAGTACAAAGTTCGTTTTGGATGGACAAAGTTAGTTGAAATAGACAGTTTTTGCATGAAAACTCATTCCTGGTGGAACTTCATAGCAAAGTACAAAGCTCGTTTTGGATGGATCAATTTAGTTGAAATAGACAGTTTTTGCATGAAAACTCATTCCTGGTGGAACTTCATAGCAAAGTACAAAGTTCGTTTTGGATGGATCAATTTAGTTGAAATAGACAGTTTTTGCATGAAAACTCATTCCTGGTGGAACTTCATAGCAAAGTACAAAGTTCGTTTTGGATGGACGAATTAAGTTGAAATAGACAGTTTTTGCATGAAAACTCATTCCTGGTGGAACTTCATAGCAAAGTAAAAAGTTCGTTTTGGATGGACAAAGTTAGTTGAAATAGACAGTTTTTGCATGAAAACTCATTCCTGGTGGAACTTCATAGCAAAGTACAAAGTTCGTTTTGGATGGACGAATTAAGTTGAAATAGACAGTTTTTGTATGAAAACTCATTCCTGGTGGAACTTCATAGCAAAGTACAAAGTTCGTTTTGGATGGACAAAGTTAGTTGAAATAGACAGTTTTTGCATGAAAACTCATTCCTGGTGGAACTTCATAGCAAAGTACAAAGTTCGTTTTGGATGGACAAAGTTAGTTGAAATAGACAGTTTTTGCATAAAAACTCATTCCTGGTGGAACTTCATAGCAAAGTACAAAGTTCGTTTTGGATGGATCAATTTAGTTGAAATAGACAGTTTTTGCATGAAAACTCATTCCTGGTGGAACTTCATAGCAAAGTACAAAGTTCGTTTTGGATGGACAAAGTTAGTTGAAATAGACAGTTTTTGCATGAAAACTCATTCCTGGTGGAACTTCATAGCAAAGTACAAAGTTCGTTTTGGATGGACAAAGTTAGTTGAAATAGACAGTTTTTGCATGAAAACTCATTCCTGGTGGAACTTCATAGCAAAGTAAAAAGTTCGTTTTGGATGGACAAAGTTAGTTGAAATAGACAGTTTTTGCATAAAAACTCATTCCTGGTGGAACTTCATAGCAAAGTACAAAGTTCGTTTTGGATGGACAAAGTTAGTTGAAATAGACAGTTTTTGCATGAAAACTCATTCCTGGTGGAACTTCATAGCAAAGTACAAAGTTCGTTTTGGATGGACAAAGTTAGTTGAAATAGACAGTTTTTGCATGAAAACTCATTCCTGGTGGAACTTCATAGCAAAGTAAAAAGTTCGTTTTGGATGGATCAATTAAGTTGAAATAGACAGTTTTTGCATGAAAACTCATTCCTGGTGGAACTTCATAGCAAAGTAAAAAGTTCGTTTTGGATGGATCAATTTAGTTAAAATAGACAGTTTTTGCATGAAAACTCATTCCTGGTGGAACTTCATAGCAAAGTACAAAGTTCGTTTTGGATGGACAAAGTTAGTTGAAATAGACAGTTTTTGCATGAAAACTCATTCCTGGTGGAACTTCATAGCAAAGTACAAAGTTCGTTTTGGATGGACAAAGTTAGTTGAAATAGACAGTTTTTGCATGAAAACTCATTCCTGGTGGAACTTCATAGCAAAGTACAAAGTTCGTTTTGGATGGACAAAGTTAGTTGAAATAGACAGTTTTTGCATGAAAACTCATTCCTGGTGGAACTTCATAGCAAAGTAAAAAGTTCGTTTTGGATGGATCAATTTAGTTAAAATAGACAGTTTTTGCATGAAAACTCATTCCTGGTGGAAATTCATAGCAAAGTACAAAGTTCGTTTTGGATGGACAAAGTTAGTTGAAATAGACAGTTTTTGCATGAAAACTCATTCCTGGTGGAACTTCATAGCAAAGTAAAAAGTTCGTTTTGGATGGATCAATTAAGTTGAAATAGACAGTTTTTGCATGAAAACTCATTCCTGGTGGAACTTCATAGCAAAGTAAAAAGTTCGTTTTGGATGGATCAATTTAGTTAAAATAGACAGTTTTTGCATGAAAACTCATTCCTGGTGGAACTTCATAGCAAAGTACAAAGTTCGTTTTGGATGGACAAAGTTAGTTGAAATAGACAGTTTTTGCATGAAAACTCATTTCTGGTGGAACTTCATAGCAAAGTACAAAGTTCGTTTTGGATGGACAAAGTTAGTTGAAATAGACAGTTTTTGCATGAAAACTCATTCCTGGTGGAACTTCATAGCAAAGTACAAAGTTCGTTTTGGATGGACAAAGTTAGTTGAAATAGACAGTTTTTGCATGAAAACTCATTCCTGGTGGAACTTCATAGCAAAGTACAAAGTTCGTTTTGGATGGACAAACTTAGTTGAAATAGACAGTTTTTGCATGAAAACTCATTCCTGGTGGAACTTCATAGCAAAGTAAAAAGTTCGTTTTGGATGGTTCAATTAAGTTGAAATAGACAGTTTTTGCATAAAAACTCATTCCTGGTGGAACTTCATAGCATAGTACAAAGTTCGTTTTGGATGGATCAATTTAGTTGAAATAGACAGTTTTTGCATGAAAACTCATTCCTGGTGGAACTTCATAGCAAAGTACAAAGTTCGTTTTGGATGGACAAAGTTAGTTGAAATAGACAGTTTTTGCATGAAAACTCATTCCTGGTGGAACTTCATAGCAAAGTACAAAGTTCGTTTTGGATGGATCAATTTAGTTGAAATAGACAGTTTTTGCATGAAAACTCATTCCTGGTGGAACTTCATAGCAAAGTACAAAGTTCGTTTTGGATGGACAAAGTTAGTTGAAATAGACAGTTTTTGCATGAAAACTCATTCCTGGTGGAACTTCATAGCAAAGTACAAAGTTCGTTTTGGATGGACAAAGTTAGTTGAAATAGACAGTTTTTGCATGAAAACTCATTCCTGGTGGAACTTCATAGCAAAGTACAAAGTTCGTTTTGGATGGACAAACTTAGTTGAAATAGACAGTTTTTGCATGAAAACTCATTCCTGGTGGAACTTCATAGCAAAGTAAAAAGTTCGTTTTGGATGGATCAATTTAGTTGAAATAGACAGTTTTTGCATGAAAACTCATTCCTGGTGGAACTTCATAGCAAAGTAAAAAGTTCGTTTTGGATGGATCAATTTAGTTGAAATAGACAGTTTTTGCATGAAAACTCATTCCTGGTGGAACTTCATAGCATAGTACAAAGTTCGTTTTGGATGGATCAATTTAGTTGAAATAGACAGTTTTTGCATGAAAACTCATTCCTGGTGAAACTTCATAGCAAAGTACAAAGTTCGTTTTGGATGGACAAAGTTAGTTGAAATAGACAGTTTTTGCATGAAAACTCATTCCTGGTGGAACTTCATAGCAAAGTACAAAGTTCGTTTTGGATGGACAAAGTTAGTTGAAATAGACAGTTTTTGCATGAAAACTCATTCCTGGTGGAACTTCATAGCAAAGTACAAAGTTCGTTTTGGATGGACAAACTTAGTTGAAATAGACAGTTTTTGCATGAAAACTCATTCCTGGTGGAACTTCATAGCAAAGTAAAAAGTTCGTTTTGGATGGATCAATTTAGTTGAAATAGACAGTTTTTGCATGAAAACTCATTCCTGGTGGAACTTCATAGCAAAGTACAAAGTTCGTTTTGGATGGACAAACTTAGTTGAAATAGACAGTTTTTGCATGAAAACTCATTCCTGGTGGAACTTCATAGCAAAGTAAAAAGTTCGTTTTGGATGGATCAATTTAGTTGAAATAGACAGTTTTTGCATGAAAACTCATTCCTGGTGGAACTTCATAGCAAAGTACAAAGTTCGTTTTGGATGGACAAAGTTAGTTGAAATAGACAGTTTTTGCATGAAAACTCATTCCTGGTGGAACTTCATAGCAAAGTACAAAGTTCGTTTTGGATGGACAAAGTTAGTTGAAATAGACAGTTTTTGCATGAAAACTCATTCCTGGTGGAACTTCATAGCAAAGTACAAAGTTCGTTTTGGATGGACAAACTTAGTTGAAATAGACAGTTTTTGCATGAAAACTCATTCCTGGTGGAACTTCATAGCAAAGTACAAAGTTCGTTTTGGATGGATCAATTTAGTTGAAATAGACAGTTTTTGCATGAAAACTCATTCCTGGTGGAACTTCATAGCAAAGTAAAAAGTTCGTTTTGGATGGATCAATTTAGTTGAAATAGACAGTTTTTGCATGAAAACTCATTCCTGGTGGAACTTCATAGCAAAGTAAAAAGTTCGTTTTAGATGGACAAAGTTAGTTGAAATAGACAGTTTTTGCATGAAAACTCATTCCTGGTGGAACTTCATAGCAAAGTACAAAGTTCGTTTTGGATGGACAAAGTTAGTTGAAATAGACAGTTTTTGCATAAAAATTCATTCCTGGTGGAACTTCATAGCAAAGTACAAAGTTCGTTTTGGATGGATCAATTTAGTTGAAATAGACAGTTTTTGCATGAAAACTCATTCCTGGTGGAACTTCATAGCAAAGTACAAAGTTCGTTTTGGATGGACAAAGTTAGTTGAAATAGACAGTTTTTGCATGAAAACTCATTCCTGGTGGAACTTCATAGCAAAGTACAAAGTTCGTTTTGGATGGACAAAGTTAGTTGAAATAGACAGTTTTTGCATGAAAACTCATTCCTGGTGGAACTTCATAGCAAAGTACAAAGTTCGTTTTGGATGGACAAACTTAGTTGAAATAGACAGTTTTTGCATGAAAACTCATTCCTGGTGGAACTTCATAGCAAAGTAAAAAGTTCGTTTTGGATGGATCAATTTAGTTGAAATAGACAGTTTTTGCATGAAAACTCATTCCTGGTGGAACTTCATAGCAAAGTAAAAAGTTCGTTTTGGATGGATCAATTTAGTTGAAATAGACAGTTTTTGCATGAAAACTCATTCCTGGTGGAACTTCATAGCATAGTACAAAGTTCGTTTTGGATGGATCAATTTAGTTGAAATAGACAGTTTTTGCATGAAAACTCATTCCTGGTGGAACTTCATAGCAAAGTACAAAGTTCGTTTTGGATGGACAAAGTTAGTTGAAATAGACAGTTTTTGCATAAAAACTCATTCCTGGTGGAACTTCATAGCAAAGTACAAAGTTCGTTTTGGATGGACAAACTTAGTTGAAATAGACAGTTTTTGCATGAAAACTCATTCCTGGTGGAACTTCATAGCAAAGTACAAAGTTCGTTTTGGATGGACGAATTAAGTTGAAATAGACAGTTTTTGCATGAAAACTCATTCCTGGTGGAACTTCATAGCAAAGTACAAAGTTCGTTTTGGATGGACAAAGTTAGTTGAAATAGACAGTTTTTGCATGAAAACTCATTCCTGGTGGAACTTCATAGCAAAGTACAAAGTTCGTTTTGGATGGACAAAGTTAGTTGAAATAGACAGTTTTTGCATGAAAACTCATTCCTGGTGGAACTTCATAGCAAAGTACAAAGTTCGTTTTGGATGGACAAAGTTAGTTGAAATAGACAGTTTTTGCATGAAAACTCATTCCTGGTGGAACTTCATAGCAAAGTACAAAGTTCGTTTTGGATGGACAAACTTAGTTGAAATAGACAGTTTTTGCATGAAAACTCATTCCTGGTGGAACTTCATAGCAAAGTAAAAAGTTCGTTTTGGATGGATCAATTTAGTTGAAATAGACAGTTTTTGCATGAAAACTCATTCCTGGTGGAACTTCATAGCAAAGTACAAAGTTCGTTTTGGATGGATCAATTTAGTTGAAATAGACAGTTTTTGCATGAAAACTCATTCCTGGTGGAACTTCATAGCAAAGTACAAAGTTCGTTTTGGATGGACAAAGTTAGTTGAAATAGACAGTTTTTGCATGAAAACTCATTCCTGGTGGAACTTCTTAGCAAAGTACAAAGTTCGTTTTGGATGGACAAAGTTAGTTGAAATAGACAGTTTTTGCATGAAAACTCATTCCTGGTGGAACTTCATAGCAAAGTACAAAGTTCGTTTTGGATGGACAAACTTAGTTGAAATAGACAGTTTTTGCATGAAAACTCATTCCTGGTGGAACTTCATAGCAAAGTACAAAGTTCGTTTTGGATGGATCAATTTAGTTGAAATAGACAGTTTTTGCATGAAAACTCATTCCTGGTGGAACTTCATAGCAAAGTAAAAAGTTCGTTTTGGATGGATCAATTTAGTTGAAATAGACAGTTTTTGCATGAAAACTCATTCCTGGTGGAACTTCATAGCAAAGTAAAAAGTTCGTTTTAGATGGACAAAGTTAGTTGAAATAGACAGTTTTTGCATGAAAACTCATTCCTGGTGGAACTTCATAGCAAAGTACAAAGTTCGTTTTGGATGGACAAAGTTAGTTGAAATAGACAGTTTTTACATAAAAACTCATTCCTGGTGGAACTTCATAGCAAAGTACAAAGTTCGTTTTGGATGGATCAATTTAGTTGAAATAGACAGTTTTTGCATGAAAACTCATTCCTGGTGGAACTTCATAGCAAAGTACAAAGTTCGTTTTGGATGGACAAAGTTAGTTGAAATAGACAGTTTTTGCATGAAAACTCATTCCTGGTGGAACTTCATAGCAAAGTACAAAGTTCGTTTTGGATGGACAAAGTTAGTTGAAATAGACAGTTTTTGCATGAAAACTCATTCCTGGTGGAACTTCATAGCAAAGTACAAAGTTCGTTTTGGATGGACAAACTTAGTTGAAATAGACAGTTTTTGCATGAAAACTCATTCCTGGTGGAACTTCATAGCAAAGTACAAAGTTCGTTTTGGATGGACAAAGTTAGTTGAAATAGACAGTTTTTGCATAAAAACTCATTCCTGGTGGAACTTCATAGCAAAGTACAAAGTTCGTTTTGGATGGATCAATTTAGTTGAAATAGACAGTTTTTGCATGAAAACTCATTCCTGGTGGAACTTCATAGCATAGTACAAAGTTCGTTTTGGATGGATCAATTTAGTTGAAATAGACAGTTTTTGCATGAAAACTCATTCCTGGTGGAACTTCATAGCAAAGTACAAAGTTCGTTTTGGATGGATCAATTAAGTTGAAATAGACAGTTTTTGCATGAAAACTCATTCCTGGTGGAACTTCATAGCAAAGTACAAAGTTCGTTTTGGATGGACGAATTAAGTTGAAATAGACAGTTTTTGTATGAAAACTCATTCCTGGTGGAACTTCATAGCAAAGTACAAAGTTCGAATCAGATGGACGAATTAAGTTGAAATAGACAGTTTTTGCATGAAAACTCATTCCTGGTGGAACTTCATAGCAAAGTAAAAAGTTCGTTTTGGATGGATCAATTTAGTTGAAATAGACAGTTTTTGCATGAAAACTCATTCCTGGTGGAACTTCATAGCATAGTACAAAGTTCGTTTTGGATGGATCAATTTAGTTGAAATAGACAGTTTTTGCATGAAAACTCATTCCTGGTGGAACTTCATAGCAAAGTACAAAGTTCGTTTTGGATGGATCAATTTAGTTGAAATAGACAGTTTTTGCATAAAAACTCATTCCTGGTGGAACTTCATAGCAAAGTACAAAGTTCGTTTTGGATGGATCAATTTAGTTGAAATAGACAGTTTTTGCATGAAAACTCATTCCTGGTGGAACTTCATAGCAAAGTACAAAGTTCGTTTTGGATGGACAAAGTTAGTTGAAATAGACAGTTTTTGCATGAAAACTCATTCCTGGTGGAACTTCATAGCAAAGTACAAAGTTCGTTTTGGATGGACAAAGTTAGTTGAAATAGACAGTTTTTGCATGAAAACTCATTCCTGGTGGAACTTCATAGCAAAGTACAAAGTTCGTTTTGGATGGACAAACTTAGTTGAAATAGACAGTTTTTGCATGAAAACTCATTCCTGGTGGAACTTCATAGCAAAGTAAAAAGTTCGTTTTGGATGGATCAATTTAGTTGAAATAGACAGTTTTTGCATGAAAACTCATTCCTGGTGGAACTTCATAGCAAAGTAAAAAGTTCGTTTTGGATGGATCAATTTAGTTGAAATAGACAGTTTTTGCATGAAAACTCATTCCTGGTGGAACTTCATAGCAAAGTACAAAGTTCGTTTTGGATGGATCAATTTAGTTGAAATAGACAGTTTTTGCATGAAAACTCATTCCTGGTGGAACTTCATAGCATAGTACAAAGTTCGTTTTGGATGGATCAATTTAGTTGAAATAGACAGTTTTTGCATGAAAACTCATTCCTGGTGGAACTTCATAGCAAAGTACAAAGTTCGTTTTGGATGGATCAATTAAGTTGAAATAGACAGTTTTTGCATGAAAACTCATTCCTGGTGGAACTTCATAGCAAAGTACAAAGTTCGTTTTGGATGGACGAATTAAGTTGAAATAGACAGTTTTTGTATGAAAACTCATTCCTGGTGGAACTTCATAGCAAAGTACAAAGTTCGAATCAGATGGACGAATTAAGTTGAAATAGACAGTTTTTGCATGAAAACTCATTCCTGGTGGAACTTCATAGCAAAGTAAAAAGTTCGTTTTGGATGGATCAATTAAGTTGAAATAGACAGTTTTTGCATGAAAACTCATTCCTGGTGGAACTTCATAGCAAAGTACAAAGTTCGTTTTGGATGGACAAAGTTAGTTGAAATAGACAGTTTTTGCATGAAAACTCATTCCTGGTGGAACTTCATAGCAAAGTACAAAGTTCGTTTTGGATGGACGAATTAAGTTGAAATAGACAGTTTTTGTATGAAAACTCATTCCTGGTGGAACTTCATAGCAAAGTACAAAGTTCGAATCAGATGGACGAATTAAGTTGAAATAGACAGTTTTTGCATGAAAACTCATTCCTGGTGGAACTTCATAGCAAAGTACAAAGTTCGTTTTGGATGGACAAAGTTAGTTGAAATAGACAGTTTTTGCATGAAAACTCATTCCTGGTGGAACTTCATAGCAAAGTACAAAGTTCGAATCAGATGGACGAATTAAGTTGAAATAGACAGTTTTTGCATGAAAACTCATTCCTGGTGGAACTTCATAGCAAAGTACAAAGTTCGAATCAGATGGACGAATTAAGTTGAAATAGACAGTTTTTGCATGAAAACTCATTCCTGGTGGAACTTCATAGCAAAGTACAAAGTTCGTTTTGGATGGACAAAGTTAGTTGAAATAGACAGTTTTTGCATGAAAACTCATTCCTGGTGGAACTTCATAGCAAAGTACAAAGTTCGAATCAGATGGACGAATTAAGTTGAAATAGACAGTTTTTGCATGAAAACTCATTCCTGGTGGAACTTCATAGCAAAGTACAAAGTTCGTTTTGGATGGACAAAGTTAGTTGAAATAGACAGTTTTTGCATGAAAACTCATTCCTGGTAGAACTTCATAGCAAAGTACAAAGTTCGTTTTGGATGGACAAAGTTAGTTGAAATAGACAGTTTTTGCATGAAAACTCATTCCTGGTGGAACTTCATAGCAAAGTACAAAGTTCGAATCAGATGGACGAATTAAGTTGAAATAGACAGTTTTTGCATGAAAACTCATTCCTGGTGGAACTTCATAGCAAAGTACAAAGTTCGAATCAGATGGACGAATTAAGTTGAAATAGACAGTTTTTGCATGAAAACTCATTCCTGGTGGAACTTCATAGCAAAGTACAAAGCTCGTTTTGGATGGACGAATTAAGTTGAAATAGACAGTTTTTGCATGAAAACTCATTCCTGGTAGAACTTCATAGCAAAGTACAAAGTTCGTTTTGGATGGACAAAGTTAGTTGAAATAGACAGTTTTTGCATGAAAACTCATTCCTGGTGGAACTTCATAGCAAAGTACAAAGTTCGTTTTGGATGGACGAATTAAGTTGAAATAGACAGTTTTTGTATGAAAACTCATTCCTGGTGGAACTTCATAGCAAAGTACAAAGTTCGAATCAGATGGACGAATTAAGTTGAAATAGACAGTTTTTGCATGAAAACTCATTCCTGGTGGAACTTCATAGCAAAGTACAAAGTTCGTTTTGGATGGACAAAGTTAGTTGAAATAGACAGTTTTTGCATGAAAACTCATTCCTGGTAGAACTTCATAGCAAAGTACAAAGTTCGTTTTGGATGGACAAAGTTAGTTGAAATAGACAGTTTTTGCATGAAAACTCATTCCTGGTGGAACTTCATAGCAAAGTACAAAGTTCGTTTTGGATGGACGAATTAAGTTGAAATAGACAGTTTTTGCATGAAAACTCATTCCTGGTGGAACTTCATAGCAAAGTACAAAGTTCGAATCAGATGGACGAATTAAGTTGAAATAGACAGTTTTTGCATGAAAACTCATTCCTGGTGGAACTTCATAGCAAAGTACAAAGTTCGAATCAGATGGACGAATTAAGTTGAAATAGACAGTTTTTGTATGAAAACTCATTCCTGGTGGAACTTCATAGCAAAGTACAAAGTTCGTTTTGGATGGACAAAGTTAGTTGAAATAGACAGTTTTTGCATGAAAACTCATTCCTGGTAGAACTTCATAGCAAAGTACAAAGTTCGTTTTGGATGGACAAAGTTAGTTGAAATAGACAGTTTTTGCATGAAAACTCATTCCTGGTGGAACTTCATAGCAAAGTACAAAGTTCGTTTTGGATGGACGAATTAAGTTGAAATAGACAGTTTTTGCATGAAAACTCATTCCTGGTGGAACTTCATAGCAAAGTACAAAGTTCGAATCAGATGGACGAATTAAGTTGAAATAGACAGTTTTTGCATGAAAACTCATTCCTGGTGGAACTTCATAGCAAAGTACAAAGTTCGAATCAGATGGACGAATTAAGTTGAAATAGACAGTTTTTGTATGAAAACTCATTCCTGGTGGAACTTCATAGCAAAGTACAAAGCTCGTTTTGGATGGATCAATTTAGTTGAAATAGACAGTTTTTGCATGAAAACTCATTCCTGGTGGAACTTCATAGCAAAGTACAAAGTTCGAATCAGATGGACGAATTAAGTTGAAATAGACAGTTTTTGCATGAAAACTCATTCCTGGTGGAACTTCATAGCAAAGTACAAAGTTCGTTTTGGATGGACAAAGTTAGTTGAAATAGACAGTTTTTGCATGAAAACTCATTCCTGGTGGAACTTCATAGCAAAGTACAAAGTTCGTTTTGGATGGACAAAGTTAGTTGAAATAGACAGTTTTTGCATGAAAACTCATTCCTGGTGGAACTTCATAGCAAAGTACAAAGTTCGTTTTGGATGGACAAAGTCAGTTGAAATAGACAGTTTTTGCATAAAAACTCATTCCTGGTGGAACTTCATAGCAAAGTACAAAGTTCGTTTTGGATGGACAAAGTTAGTTGAAATAGACAGTTTTTGCATGAAAACTCATTCCTGGTGGAACTTCATAGCAAAGTACAAAGTTCGTTTTGGATGGACAAAGTTAGTTGAAATAGACAGTTTTTGCATGAAAACTCATTCCTGGTGGAACTTCATAGCAAAGTACAAAGTTCGTTTTGGATGGACAAAGTCAGTTGAAATAGACAGTTTTTGCATAAAAACTCATTCCTGGTGGAACTTCATAGCAAAGTACAAAATTCGTTTTGGATGGACAAAGTCAGTTGAAATAGACAGTTTTTGCATAAAAACTCATTCCTGGTGGAACTTCATATCAAAGTACAAAGTTCGTTTTGGATGGACGAATTAAGTTGAATTAGACAGTTTTTGCATGAAAACTCATTCCTGGTGGAACTTCATAGCAAAGTACAAAGTTCGTTTTGGATGGACAAAGTTAGTTGAAATAGACAGTTTTTGCATGAAAACTCATTCCTGGTGGAACTTCATAGCAAAGTACAAAGTTCGTTTTGGATGGACAAAGTCAGTTGAAATAGACAGTTTTTGCATAAAAACTCATTCCTGGTGGAACTTCATAGCAAAGTACAAAGTTCGTTTTGGATGGACAAAGTTAGTTGAAATAGACAGTTTTTGCATGAAAACTCATTCCTGGTGGAACTTCATAGCAAAGTACAAAGTTCGTTTTGGATGGACAAAGTTAGTTGAAATAGACAGTTTTTGCATGAAAACTCATTCCTGGTGGAACTTCATAGCAAAGTACAAAGTTCGTTTTGGATGGACAAAGTTAGTTGAAATAGACAGTTTTTGCATGAAAACTCATTCCTGGTGGAACTTCATAGCAAAGTACAAAGTTCGTTTTGGATGGACAAAGTTAGTTGAAATAGACAGTTTTTGCATGAAAACTCATTCCTGGTGGAACTTCATAGCAAAGTACAAAGTTCGTTTTGGATGGACAAAGTTCGTTGAAATAGACAGTTTTTGCATGAAAACTCATTCCTGGTGGAACTTCATAGCAAAGTACAAAGTTCGTTTTGGATGGACAAAGTTAGTTGAAATAGACAGTTTTTGCATGAAAACTCATTCCTGGTGGAACGTCATAGCAAAGTACAAAGTTCGTTTTGGATGGACGAATTAAGTTGAAATAGACAGTTTTTGCATGAAAACTCATTCCTGGTGGAACTTCATAGCAAAGTACAAAGTTCGTTTTGGATGGACAAAGTTAGTTGAAATAGACAGTTTTTGCATGAAAACTCATTCCTGGTGGAACTTCATAGCAAAGTACAAAGTTCGTTTTGGATGGACAAAGTCAGTTGAAATAGACAGTTTTTGCATAAAAACTCATTCCTGGTGGAACTTCATAGCAAAGTACAAAGTTCGTTTTGGATGGATCAATTTAGTTGAAATAGACAGTTTTTGCATGAAAACTCATTCCTGGTGGAACTTCATAGCAAAGTACAAAGTTCGTTTTGGATGGACGAATTAAGTTGAAATAGACAGTTTTTGCATGAAAACTCATTCCTGGTGGAACTTCATAGCAAAGTACAAAGTTCGTTTTGGATGGACGAATTAAGTTGAAATAGACAGTTTTTGCATGAAAACTCATTCCTGGTGGAACTTCATAGCAAAGTACAAAGTTCGTTTTGGATGGACAAAGTTAGTTGAAATAGACAGTTTTTGCATGAAAACTCATTCCTGGTGGAACTTCATAGCAAAGTACAAAGTTCGTTTTGGATGGACAAAGTTAGTTGAAATAGACAGTTTTTGCATAAAAACTCATTCCTGGTGGAACTTCATAGCAAAGTACAAAGTTCGTTTTGGATGGACGAATTAAGTTGAAATAGACAGTTTTTGTATGAAAACTCATTCCTGGTGGAACTTCATAGTAAAGTACAAAGTTCGTTTTGGATGGACAAAGTTAGTTGAAATAGACAGTTTTTGCATGAAAACTCATTCCTGGTGGAACTTCATAGCAAAGTACAAAGTTCGTTTTGGATGGACAAAGTTAGTTGAAATAGACAGTTTTTGCATGAAAACTCATTCCTGGTGGAACTTCATAGCAAAGTACAAAGTTCGTTTTGGATGGACAAAGTTAGTTGAAATAGACAGTTTTTGCATAAAAACTCATTCCTGGTGGAACTTCATAGCAAAGTACAAAGTTCGTTTTGGATGGACAAAGTTAGTTGAAATAGACAGTTTTTGCATGAAAACTCATTCCTGGTGGAACTTCATAGCAAAGTACAAAGTTCGTTTAGGATGGACAAAGTTAGTTGAAATAGACAGTTTTTGCATGAAAACTCATTCCTGGTGGAACTTCATAGCAAAGTACAAAGTTCGTTTTGGATGGACAAAGTTAGTTGAAATAGATAATTTTTGCATGAAAACTCATTCCTGGTGGAACTTCATAGCAAAGTACAAAGTTCGTTTTGGATGGACGAATTAAGTTGAAATAGACAGTTTTTGCATAAAAACTCATTCCTGGTGGAACTTCATAGCAAAGTACAAAGTTCGTTTTGGATGGACAAAGTTAGTTGAAATAGACAGTTTTTGCATGAAAACTCATTCCTGGTGGAACTTCATAGCAAAGTACAAAGTTCGTTTTGGATGGACAAAGTTAGTGGAAATAGACAGTTTTTGCATGAAAACTCATTCCTGGTGGAACTTCATAGCAAAGTACAAAGTTCGTTTTGGATGGACGAATTAAGTTGAAATAGACAGTTCTTGCATGAAAACTCATTCCTGGTGGAACTTCATAGCAAAGTACAAAGTTCGTTTTGGATGGACAAAGTTAGTTGAAATAGACAGTTTTTGCATAAAAACTCATTCCTGGTGGAACTTCATAGCAAAGTACAAAGTTCGTTTTGGATGGATCAATTTAGTTGAAATAGACAGTTTTTGCATAAAAACTCATTCCTGGTGGAACTTCATAGCAAAGTACAAAGTTCGTTTTGGATGGACAAAGTTAGTTGAAATAGACAGTTTTTGCATGAAAACTCATTCCTGGTGGAACTTCATAGCAAAGTACAAAGTTCGTTTAGGATGGACAAAGTTAGTTGAAATAGACAGTTTTTGCATGAAAACTCATTCCTGGTGGAACTTCATAGCAAAGTACAAAGTTCGTTTTGGATGGACAAAGTTAGTTGAAATAGACAGTTTTTGCATAAAAACTCATTCCTGGTGGAACTTCATAGCAAAGTACAAAGTTCGTTTTGGATGGACAAAGTTAGTTGAAATAGACAGTTTTTGCATGAAAACTCATTCCTGGTGGAACTTCATAGCAAAGTACAAAGTTCGTTTTGGATGGATCAATTTAGTTGAAATAGACAGTTTTTGCATGAAAACTCATTCCTGGTGGAACTTCATAGCAAAGTACAAAGTTCGTTTTGGATGGACAAAGTTTGTTGAAATAGACAGTTTTTGCATGAAAACTCATTCCTGGTGGAACTTCATAGCAAAGTACAAAGTTCGTTTTGGATGGACAAAGTTAGTTGAAATAGACAGTTTTTGCATGAAAACTCATTCCTGGTGGAACTTCATAGCAAAGAACAAAGTTCGTTTTGGATGGACAAAGTTAGTTGAAATAGACAGTTTTTGCATGAAAACTCATTCCTGGTGGAACTTCATAGCAAAGTACAAAGTTCGTTTTGGATGGACAAAGTTAGTTGAAATAGACAGTTTTTGCATAAAAACTCATTCCTGGTGGAACTTCATAGCAAAGTACAAAGTTCGTTTTGGATGGACAAAGTTAGTTGAAATAGACAGTTTTTGCATGAAAACTCATTCCTGGTGGAACTTCATAGCAAAGTACAAAGTTCGTTTTGGATGGACAAAGTTAGTTGAAATAGACAGTTTTTGCATAAAAACTCATTCCTGGTGGAACTTCATAGCAAAGTACAAAGTTCGTTTTGGATGGACAAAGTTAGTTGAAATAGACAGTTTTTGCATAAAAACTCATTCCTGGTGGAACTTCATAGCAAAGTACAAAGTTCGTTTTGGATGGACAAAGTTAGTTGAAATAGATAATTTTTGCATGAAAACTCATTCCTGGTGGAACTTCATAGCAAAGTACAAAGTTCGTTTTGGATGGACGAATTAAGTTGAAATAGACAGTTTTTGCATAAAAACTCATTCCTGGTGGAACTTCATAGCAAAGTACAAAGTTCGTTTTGGATGGACAAAGTTAGTTGAAATAGACAGTTTTTGCATGAAAACTCATTCCTGGTGGAACTTCATAGCAAAGTACAAAGTTCGTTTTGGATGGACAAAGTTAGTTGAAATAGACAGTTTTTGCATAAAAACTCATTCCTGGTGGAACTTCATAGCAAAGTACAAAGTTCGTTTTGGATGGACAAAGTTAGTTGAAATAGACAGTTTTTGCATAAAAACTCATTCCTGGTGGAACTTCATAGCAAAGTACAAAGTTCGTTTTGGATGGACAAAGTTAGTTGAAATAGACAGTTTTTGCATGAAAACTCATTCCTGGTGGAACTTCATAGCAAAGTACAAAGTTCGTTTTGGATGGACAAAATTAGTTGAAATAGACAGTTTTTGCATGAAAACTCATTCCTGGTGGAACTTCATAGCAAAGTACAAAGTTCGTTTTGGATGGACAAAGTTAGTTGAAATAGACAGTTTTTGCATGAAAACTCATTCCTGGTGGAACTTCATAGCAAAGTACAAAGTTCGTTTTAGATGGACAAAGTTAGTTGAGATAGACAGTTTTTGCATAAAAACTCATTCCTGGTGGAACTTCATAGCAAAGTACAAAGTTCGTTTTGGATGGACAAAGTTAGTTGAAATAGACAGTTTTTGCATGAAAACTCATTCCTGGTGGAACTTCATAGCAAAGTACAAAGTTCGTTTTGGATGGATCAATTTAGTTGAAATAGACAGTTTTTGCATGAAAACTCATTCCTGGTGGAACTTCATAGCAAAGTACAAAGTTCGTTTTGGATGGACAAAGTTAGTTGAGATAGACAGTTTTTGCATAAAAACTCATTCCTGGTGGAACTTCATAGCAAAGTACAAAGTTCGTTTTGGATGGACAAAGTTAGTTGAAATAGACAGTTTTTGCATGAAAACTCATTCCTGGTGGAACTTCATAGCAAAGTACAAAGTTCGTTTTGGATGGATCAATTTAGTTGAAATAGACAGTTTTTGCATGAAAACTCATTCCTGGTGGAACTTCATAGCAAAGTACAAAGTTCGTTTTGGATGGACAAAGTTTGTTGAAATAGACAGTTTTTGCATGAAAACTCATTCCTGGTGGAACTTCATAGCAAAGTACAAAGTTCGTTTTGGATGGACAAAGTTAGTTGAAATAGACAGTTTTTGCATGAAAACTCATTCCTGGTGGAACTTCATAGCAAAGTACAAAGTTCGTTTTGGATGGACAAAGTTAGTTGAAATAGACAGTTTTTGCATGAAAACTCATTCCTGGTGGAACTTCATAGCAAAGTACAAAGTTCGTTTTGGATGGATCAATTTAGTTGAAATAGACAGTTTTTGCATGAAAACTCATTCCTTGTGGAACTTCATAGCAAAGTACAAAGTTCGTTTTGGATGGACAAAGTTAGTTGAAATAGACAGTTTTTGCATGAAAACTCATTCCTGGTGGAACTTCATAGCAAAGTACAAAGTTCGTTTTGGATGGACAAAGTTAGTTGAAATAGACAGTTTTTGCATGAAAACTCATTCCTGGTGGAACTTCATAGCAAAGTACAAAGTTCGTTTTGGATGGATCAATTTAGTTGAAATAGACAGTTTTTGCATGAAAACTCATTCCTTGTGGAACTTCATAGCAAAGTACAAAGTTCGTTTTGGATGGACAAAGTTAGTTGAAATAGACAGTTTTTGCATGAAAACTCATTCCTGGTGGAACTTCATAGCAAAGAACAAAGTTCGTTTTGGATGGACAAAGTTAGTTGAAATAGACAGTTTTTGCATGAAAACTCATTCCTGGTGGAACTTCATAGCAAAGTACAAAGTTCGTTTTGGATGGACAAAGTTAGTTGAAATAGACAGTTTTTGTATGAAAACTCATTCCTGGTAGAACTTCATAGCAAAGTACAAAGTTCGAATCGGATGGACGAATTAAGTTGAAATAGACAGTTTTTGCATGAAAACTCATTCCTGGTGGAACTTCATAGCAAAGTACAAAGTTCGTTTTGGATGGACAAAGTTAGTTGAAATAGACAGTTTTTGCATGAAAACTCATTCCTGGTGGAACTTCATAGCAAAGTACAAAGTTCGAATCGGATGGACGAATTAAGTTGAAATAGACAGTTTTTGCATGAAAACTCATTCCTGGTGGAACTTCATAGCAAAGTACAAAGTTCGTTTTGGATGGATCAATTTAGTTGAAATAGACAGTTTTTGCATGAAAACTCATTCCTTGTGGAACTTCATAGCAAAGTACAAAGTTCGTTTTGGATGGACAAAGTTAGTTGAAATAGACAGTTTTTGCATGAAAACTCATTCCTGGTGGAACTTCATAGCAAAGAACAAAGTTCGTTTTGGATGGACAAAGTTAGTTGAAATAGACAGTTTTTGCATGAAAACTCATTCCTGGTGGAACTTCATAGCAAAGTACAAAGTTCGTTTTGGATGGACAAAGTTAGTTGAAATAGACAGTTTTTGCATGAAAACTCATTCCTGGTGGAACTTCATAGCAAAGTACAAAGTTCGTTTTGGATGGACAAAGTTAGTTGAAATAGACAGTTTTTGTATGAAAACTCATTCCTGGTAGAACTTCATAGCAAAGTACAAAGTTCGAATCGGATGGACGAATTAAGTTGAAATAGACAGTTTTTGCATGAAAACTCATTCCTGGTGGAACTTCATAGCAAAGTACAAAGTTCTTTTTGGATGGACAAAGTTAGTTGAAATAGACAGTTTTTGCATGAAAACTCATTCATTGTGGAACTTCATAGCAAAGTACAAAGTTCGTTTTGGATGGACAAAGTTAGTTGAAATAGACAGTTTTTGCATGAAAACTCATTCCTGGTGGAACTTCATAGCAAAGTACAAAGTTCGTTTTGGATGGACAAAGTTAGTTGAAATAGACAGTTTTTGCATGAAAACTCATTCCTGGTGGAACTTCATAGCAAAGTACAAAGTTCGAATCGGATGGACGAATAAAGTTGAAATAGACAGTTTTTGCATGAAAACTCATTCCTGGTGGAACTTCATAGCAAAGTACAAAGTTCGTTTTGGATGGACAAAGTTAGTTGAAATAGACAGTTTTTGCATGAAAACTCATTCCTGGTGGAACTTCATAGCAAAGAACAAAGTTCGTTTTGGATGGACAAAGTTAGTTGAAATAGACAGTTTTTGCATGAAAACTCATTCCTGGTGGAACTTCATAGCAAAGTACAAAGTTCGTTTTGGATGGACAAAGTTAGTTGAAATAGACAGTTTTTGTATGAAAACTCATTCCTGGTAGAACTTCATAGCAAAGTACAAAGTTCGAATCGGATGGACGAATTAAGTTGAAATAGACAGTTTTTGCATGAAAACTCATTCCTGGTGGAACTTCATAGCAAAGTACAAAGTTCGTTTTGGATGGACAAAGTTAGTTGAAATAGACAGTTTTTGCATGAAAACTCATTCCTGGTGGAACTTCATAGCAAAGTACAAAGTTCGAATCGGATGGACGAATTAAGTTGAAATAGACAGTTTTTGCATGAAAACTCATTCCTGGTGGAACTTCATAGCAAAGTACAAAGTTCGTTTTGGATGGATCAATTTAGTTGAAATAGACAGTTTTTGCATGAAAACTCATTCCTTGTGGAACTTCATAGCAAAGTACAAAGTTCGTTTTGGATGGACAAAGTTAGTTGAAATAGACAGTTTTTGCATGAAAACTCATTCCTGGTGGAACTTCATAGCAAAGTACAAAGTTCGTTTTGGATGGATTAATTTAGTTGAAATAGACAGTTTTTGCATGAAAACTCATTCCTGGTGGAACTTCATAGCAAAGTACAAAGTTCGTTTTGGATGGACAAAGTTAGTTGAAATAGACAGTTTTTGCATGAAAACTCATTCCTGGTGGAACTTCATAGCAAAGAACAAAGTTCGTTTTGGATGGACAAAGTTAGTTGAAATAGACAGTTTTTGCATGAAAACTCATTCCTGGTGGAACTTCATAGCAAAGTACAAAGTTCGTTTTGGATGGACAAAGTTAGTTGAAATAGACAGTTTTTGCATGAAAACTCATTCCTGGTGGAACTTCATAGCAAAGTACAAAGTTCGTTTTGGATGGACAAAGTTAGTTGAAATAGACAGTTTTTGCATGAAAACTCATTCCTGGTGGAACTTCATAGCAAAGTACAAAGTTCGAATCGGATGGACGAATTAAGTTGAAATAGACAGTTTTTGCATGAAAACTCATTCCTGGTGGAACTTCATAGCAAAGTACAAAGTTCGTTTTGGATGGACAAAGTTAGTTGAAATAGACAGTTTTTGCATGAAAACTCATTCCTTGTGGAACTTCATAGCAAAGTACAAAGTTCGTTTTGGATGGACAAAGTTAGTTGAAATAGACAGTTTTTGCATGAAAACTCATTCCTGGTGGAACTTCATAGCAAAGAACAAAGTTCGTTTTGGATGGACAAAGTTAGTTGAAATAGACAGTTTTTGCATGAAAACTCATTCCTGGTGGAACTTCATAGCAAAGTACAAAGTTCGTTTTGGATGGACAAAGTTAGTTGAAATAGACAGTTTTTGCATGAAAACTCATTCCTGGTGGAACTTCATAGCAAAGTACAAAGTTCGTTTTGGATGGACAAAGTTAGTTGAAATAGACAGTTTTTGCATGAAAACTCATTCCTTGTGGAACTTCATAGCAAAGTACAAAGTTCGTTTTGGATGGACAAAGTTAGTTGAAATAGACAGTTTTTGCATGAAAACTCATTCCTGGTGGAACTTCATAGCAAAGAACAAAGTTCGTTTTGGATGGACAAAGTTAGTTGAAATAGACAGTTTTTGCATGAAAACTCATTCCTGGTGGAACTTCATAGCAAAGTACAAAGTTCGTTTTGGATGGACAAAGTTAGTTGAAATAGACAGTTTTTGCATGAAAACTCATTCCTTGTGGAACTTCATAGCAAAGTACAAAGTTCGTTTTGGATGGACAAAGTTAGTTGAAATAGACAGTTTTTGCATGAAAACTCATTCCTGGTGGAACTTCATAGCAAAGAACAAAGTTCGTTTTGGATGGACAAAGTTAGTTGAAATAGACAGTTTTTGCATGAAAACTCATTCCTGGTGGAACTTCATAGCAAAGAACAAAGTTCGTTTTGGATGGACAAAGTTAGTTGAAATAGACAGTTTTTGCATGAAAACTCATTCCTGGTGGAACTTCATAGCAAAGTACAAAGTTCGTTTTGGATGGACAAAGTTAGTTGAAATAGACAGTTTTTGCATGAAAACTCATTCCTGGTGGAACTTCATAGCAAAGTACAAAGTTCGTTTTGGATGGACAAAGTTAGTTGAAATAGACAGTTTTTGTATGAAAACTCATTCCTGGTAGAACTTCATAGCAAAGTACAAAGTTCGTTTTGGATGGACAAAGTTAGTTGAAATAGACAGTTTTTGCATGAAAACTCATTCCTGGTGGAACTTCAAGGCAAAGTACAAAGTTCGTTTTGGATGGACAAAGTTAGTTGAAATAGACAGTTTTTGCATGAAAACTCATTCCTGGTGGAACTTCATAGCAAAGTACAAAGTTCGAATCGGATGGACGAATTAAGTTGAAATAGACAGTTTTTGCATGAAAACTCATTCCTGGTGGAACTTCATAGCAAAGTACAAAGTTCGTTTTGGATGGATCAATTTAGTTGAAATAGACAGTTTTTGTATGAAAACTCATTCCTGGTGGAACTTCATAGCAAAGTACAAAGTTCGTTTTGGATGGACAAAGTTAGTTGAAATAGACAGTTTTTGTATGAAAACTCATTCCTGGTAGAACTTCATAGCAAAGTACAAAGTTCGTTTTGGATGGACAAAGTTAGTTGAAATAGACAGTTTTTGCATGAAAACTCATTCCTGGTGGAACTTCATAGCAAAGTACAAAGTTCGAATCGGATGGACGAATTAAGTTGAAATAGACAGTTTTTGCATGAAAACTCATTCCTGGTGGAACTTCATAGCAAAGTACAAAGTTCGTTTTGGATGGATCAATTTAGTTGAAATAGACAGTTTTTGCATGAAAACTCATTCCTGGTGGAACTTCATAGCAAAGAACAAAGTTCGTTTTGGATGGACAAAGTTAGTTGAAATAGACAGTTTTTGCATGAAAACTCATTCCTGGTGGAACTTCATAGCAAAGTACAAAGTTCGTTTTGGATGGACAAAGTTAGTTGAAATAGACAGTTTTTGTATGAAAACTCATTCCTGGTAGAACTTCATAGCAAAGTACAAAGTTCGTTTTGGATGGACGAATTAAGTTGAAATAGACAGTTTTTGCATGAAAACTCATTCCTGGTGGAACTTCATAGCAAAGAACAAAGTTCGTTTTGGATGGACAAAGTTAGTTGAAATAGACAGTTTTTGCATGAAAACTCATTCCTTGTGGAACTTCATAGCAAAGTACAAAGTTCGTTTTAGATGGACAAAGTTAGTTGAGATAGACAGTTTTTGCATAAAAACTCATTCCTGGTGGAACTTCATAGCAAAGTACAAAGTTCGTTTTGGATGGACAAAGTTAGTTGAAATAGACAGTTTTTGCATGAAAACTCATTCCTGGTGGAACTTCATAGCAAAGTACAAAGTTCGTTTTGGATGGATCAATTTAGTTGAAATAGACAGTTTTTGCATGAAAACTCATTCCTGGTGGAACTTCATAGCAAAGTACAAAGTTCGTTTTGGATGGACAAAGTTAGTTGAGATAGACAGTTTTTGCATAAAAACTCATTCCTGGTGGAACTTCATAGCAAAGTACAAAGTTCGTTTTGGATGGACAAAGTTAGTTGAAATAGACAGTTTTTGCATGAAAACTCATTCCTGGTGGAACTTCATAGCAAAGTACAAAGTTCGTTTTGGATGGATCAATTTAGTTGAAATAGACAGTTTTTGCATGAAAACTCATTCCTGGTGGAACTTCATAGCAAAGTACAAAGTTCGTTTTGGATGGACAAAGTTTGTTGAAATAGACAGTTTTTGCATGAAAACTCATTCCTGGTGGAACTTCATAGCAAAGTACAAAGTTCGTTTTGGATGGACAAAGTTAGTTGAAATAGACAGTTTTTGCATGAAAACTCATTCCTGGTGGAACTTCATAGCAAAGTACAAAGTTCGTTTTGGATGGACAAAGTTAGTTGAAATAGACAGTTTTTGCATGAAAACTCATTCCTGGTGGAACTTCATAGCAAAGTACAAAGTTCGAATCGGATGGACGAATTAAGTTGAAATAGACAGTTTTTGCATGAAAACTCATTCCTGGTGGAACTTCATAGCAAAGAACAAAGTTCGTTTTGGATGGACAAAGTTAGTTGAAATAGACAGTTTTTGCATGAAAACTCATTCCTTGTGGAACTTCATAGCAAAATACAAAGTTCGTTTTGGATGGACAAAGTTAGTTGAAATAGACAGTTTTTGCATGAAAACTCATTCCTGGTGGAACTTCATAGCAAAGTACAAAGTTCGTTTTGGATGGACAAAGTTAGTTGAAATAGACAGTTTTTGCATGAAAACTCATTCCTGGTGGAACTTCATAGCAAAGTACAAAGTTCGTTTTGGATGGATCAATTTAGTTGAAATAGACAGTTTTTGCATGAAAACTCATTCCTTGTGGAACTTCATAGCAAAGTACAAAGTTCGTTTTGGATGGACAAAGTTAGTTGAAATAGACAGTTTTTGCATGAAAACTCATTCCTGGTGGAACTTCATAGCAAAGAACAAAGTTCGTTTTGGATGGACAAAGTTAGTTGAAATAGACAGTTTTTGCATGAAAACTCATTCCTGGTGGAACTTCATAGCAAAGTACAAAGTTCGTTTTGGATGGACAAAGTTAGTTGAAATAGACAGTTTTTGTATGAAAACTCATTCCTGGTAGAACTTCATAGCAAAGTACAAAGTTCGAATCGGATGGACGAATTAAGTTGAAATAGACAGTTTTTGCATGAAAACTCATTCCTGGTGGAACTTCATAGCAAAGTACAAAGTTCGTTTTGGATGGACAAAGTTAGTTGAAATAGACAGTTTTTGCATGAAAACTCATTCCTGGTGGAACTTCATAGCAAAGTACAAAGTTCGAATCGGATGGACGAATTAAGTTGAAATAGACAGTTTTTGCATGAAAACTCATTCCTGGTGGAACTTCATAGCAAAGTACAAAGTTCGTTTTGGATGGATCAATTTAGTTGAAATAGACAGTTTTTGCATGAAAACTCATTCCTTGTGGAACTTCATAGCAAAGTACAAAGTTCGTTTTGGATGGACAAAGTTAGTTGAAATAGACAGTTTTTGCATGAAAACTCATTCCTGGTGGAACTTCATAGCAAAGTACAAAGTTCGTTTTGGATGGATTAATTTAGTTGAAATAGACAGTTTTTGCATGAAAACTCATTCCTGGTGGAACTTCATAGCAAAGTACAAAGTTCGTTTTGGATGGACAAAGTTAGTTGAAATAGACAGTTTTTGCATGAAAACTCATTCCTGGTGGAACTTCATAGCAAAGAACAAAGTTCGTTTTGGATGGACAAAGTTAGTTGAAATAGACAGTTTTTGCATGAAAACTCATTCCTGGTGGAACTTCATAGCAAAGTACAAAGTTCGTTTTGGATGGACAAAGTTAGTTGAAATAGACAGTTTTTGCATGAAAACTCATTCCTGGTGGAACTTCATAGCAAAGTACAAAGTTCGTTTTGGATGGACAAAGTTAGTTGAAATAGACAGTTTTTGCATGAAAACTCATTCCTGGTGGAACTTCATAGCAAAGTACAAAGTTCGAATCGGATGGACGAATTAAGTTGAAATAGACAGTTTTTGCATGAAAACTCATTCCTGGTGGAACTTCATAGCAAAGTACAAAGTTCGTTTTGGATGGACAAAGTTAGTTGAAATAGACAGTTTTTGCATGAAAACTCATTCCTTGTGGAACTTCATAGCAAAGTACAAAGTTCGTTTTGGATGGACAAAGTTAGTTGAAATAGACAGTTTTTGCATGAAAACTCATTCCTGGTGGAACTTCATAGCAAAGAACAAAGTTCGTTTTGGATGGACAAAGTTAGTTGAAATAGACAGTTTTTGCATGAAAACTCATTCCTGGTGGAACTTCATAGCAAAGTACAAAGTTCGTTTTGGATGGACAAAGTTAGTTGAAATAGACAGTTTTTGCATGAAAACTCATTCCTGGTGGAACTTCATAGCAAAGTACAAAGTTCGTTTTGGATGGACAAAGTTAGTTGAAATAGACAGTTTTTGCATGAAAACTCATTCCTTGTGGAACTTCATAGCAAAGTACAAAGTTCGTTTTGGATGGACAAAGTTAGTTGAAATAGACAGTTTTTGCATGAAAACTCATTCCTGGTGGAACTTCATAGCAAAGAACAAAGTTCGTTTTGGATGGACAAAGTTAGTTGAAATAGACAGTTTTTGCATGAAAACTCATTCCTGGTGGAACTTCATAGCAAAGTACAAAGTTCGTTTTGGATGGACAAAGTTAGTTGAAATAGACAGTTTTTGCATGAAAACTCATTCCTTGTGGAACTTCATAGCAAAGTACAAAGTTCGTTTTGGATGGACAAAGTTAGTTGAAATAGACAGTTTTTGCATGAAAACTCATTCCTGGTGGAACTTCATAGCAAAGAACAAAGTTCGTTTTGGATGGACAAAGTTAGTTGAAATAGACAGTTTTTGCATGAAAACTCATTCCTGGTGGAACTTCATAGCAAAGAACAAAGTTCGTTTTGGATGGACAAAGTTAGTTGAAATAGACAGTTTTTGCATGAAAACTCATTCCTGGTGGAACTTCATAGCAAAGTACAAAGTTCGTTTTGGATGGACAAAGTTAGTTGAAATAGACAGTTTTTGCATGAAAACTCATTCCTGGTGGAACTTCATAGCAAAGTACAAAGTTCGTTTTGGATGGACAAAGTTAGTTGAAATAGACAGTTTTTGTATGAAAACTCATTCCTGGTAGAACTTCATAGCAAAGTACAAAGTTCGTTTTGGATGGACAAAGTTAGTTGAAATAGACAGTTTTTGCATGAAAACTCATTCCTGGTGGAACTTCATAGCAAAGTACAAAGTTCGTTTTGGATGGACAAAGTTAGTTGAAATAGACAGTTTTTGCATGAAAACTCATTCCTGGTGGAACTTCATAGCAAAGTACAAAGTTCGAATCGGATGGACGAATTAAGTTGAAATAGACAGTTTTTGCATGAAAACTCATTCCTGGTGGAACTTCATAGCAAAGTACAAAGTTCGTTTTGGATGGATCAATTTAGTTGAAATAGACAGTTTTTGTATGAAAACTCATTCCTGGTGGAACTTCATAGCAAAGTACAAAGTTCGTTTTGGATGGACAAAGTTAGTTGAAATAGACAGTTTTTGTATGAAAACTCATTCCTGGTAGAACTTCATAGCAAAGTACAAAGTTCGTTTTGGATGGACAAAGTTAGTTGAAATAGACAGTTTTTGCATGAAAACTCATTCCTGGTGGAACTTCATAGCAAAGTACAAAGTTCGAATCGGATGGACGAATTAAGTTGAAATAGACAGTTTTTGCATGAAAACTCATTCCTGGTGGAACTTCATAGCAAAGTACAAAGTTCGTTTTGGATGGATCAATTTAGTTGAAATAGACAGTTTTTGCATGAAAACTCATTCCTGGTGGAACTTCATAGCAAAGAACAAAGTTCGTTTTGGATGGACAAAGTTAGTTGAAATAGACAGTTTTTGCATGAAAACTCATTCCTGGTGGAACTTCATAGCAAAGTACAAAGTTCGTTTTGGATGGACAAAGTTAGTTGAAATAGACAGTTTTTGTATGAAAACTCATTCCTGGTAGAACTTCATAGCAAAGTACAAAGTTCGTTTTGGATGGACGAATTAAGTTGAAATAGACAGTTTTTGCATGAAAACTCATTCCTGGTGGAACTTCATAGCAAAGAACAAAGTTCGTTTTGGATGGACAAAGTTAGTTGAAATAGACAGTTTTTGCATGAAAACTCATTCCTTGTGGAACTTCATAGCAAAGTACAAAGTTCGTTTTAGATGGACAAAGTTAGTTGAGATAGACAGTTTTTGCATAAAAACTCATTCCTGGTGGAACTTCATAGCAAAGTACAAAGTTCGTTTTGGATGGACAAAGTTAGTTGAAATAGACAGTTTTTGCATGAAAACTCATTCCTGGTGGAACTTCATAGCAAAGTACAAAGTTCGTTTTGGATGGATCAATTTAGTTGAAATAGACAGTTTTTGCATGAAAACTCATTCCTGGTGGAACTTCATAGCAAAGTACAAAGTTCGTTTTGGATGGACAAAGTTAGTTGAGATAGACAGTTTTTGCATAAAAACTCATTCCTGGTGGAACTTCATAGCAAAGTACAAAGTTCGTTTTGGATGGACAAAGTTAGTTGAAATAGACAGTTTTTGCATGAAAACTCATTCCTGGTGGAACTTCATAGCAAAGTACAAAGTTCGTTTTGGATGGATCAATTTAGTTGAAATAGACAGTTTTTGCATGAAAACTCATTCCTGGTGGAACTTCATAGCAAAGTACAAAGTTCGTTTTGGATGGACAAAGTTTGTTGAAATAGACAGTTTTTGCATGAAAACTCATTCCTGGTGGAACTTCATAGCAAAGTACAAAGTTCGTTTTGGATGGACAAAGTTAGTTGAAATAGACAGTTTTTGCATGAAAACTCATTCCTGGTGGAACTTCATAGCAAAGTACAAAGTTCGTTTTGGATGGACAAAGTTAGTTGAAATAGACAGTTTTTGCATGAAAACTCATTCCTGGTGGAACTTCATAGCAAAGTACAAAGTTCGAATCGGATGGACGAATTAAGTTGAAATAGACAGTTTTTGCATGAAAACTCATTCCTGGTGGAACTTCATAGCAAAGAACAAAGTTCGTTTTGGATGGACAAAGTTAGTTGAAATAGACAGTTTTTGCATGAAAACTCATTCCTTGTGGAACTTCATAGCAAAATACAAAGTTCGTTTTGGATGGACAAAGTTAGTTGAAATAGACAGTTTTTGCATGAAAACTCATTCCTGGTGGAACTTCATAGCAAAGTACAAAGTTCGTTTTGGATGGACAAAGTTAGTTGAAATAGACAGTTTTTGCATGAAAACTCATTCCTGGTGGAACTTCATAGCAAAGTACAAAGTTCGTTTTGGATGGATCAATTTAGTTGAAATAGACAGTTTTTGCATGAAAACTCATTCCTTGTGGAACTTCATAGCAAAGTACAAAGTTCGTTTTGGATGGACAAAGTTAGTTGAAATAGACAGTTTTTGCATGAAAACTCATTCCTGGTGGAACTTCATAGCAAAGAACAAAGTTCGTTTTGGATGGACAAAGTTAGTTGAAATAGACAGTTTTTGCATGAAAACTCATTCCTGGTGGAACTTCATAGCAAAGTACAAAGTTCGTTTTGGATGGACAAAGTTAGTTGAAATAGACAGTTTTTGTATGAAAACTCATTCCTGGTAGAACTTCATAGCAAAGTACAAAGTTCGAATCGGATGGACGAATTAAGTTGAAATAGACAGTTTTTGCATGAAAACTCATTCCTGGTGGAACTTCATAGCAAAGTACAAAGTTCGTTTTGGATGGACAAAGTTAGTTGAAATAGACAGTTTTTGCATGAAAACTCATTCCTGGTGGAACTTCATAGCAAAGTACAAAGTTCGAATCGGATGGACGAATTAAGTTGAAATAGACAGTTTTTGCATGAAAACTCATTCCTGGTGGAACTTCATAGCAAAGTACAAAGTTCGTTTTGGATGGATCAATTTAGTTGAAATAGACAGTTTTTGCATGAAAACTCATTCCTTGTGGAACTTCATAGCAAAGTACAAAGTTCGTTTTGGATGGACAAAGTTAGTTGAAATAGACAGTTTTTGCATGAAAACTCATTCCTGGTGGAACTTCATAGCAAAGAACAAAGTTCGTTTTGGATGGACAAAGTTAGTTGAAATAGACAGTTTTTGCATGAAAACTCATTCCTGGTGGAACTTCATAGCAAAGTACAAAGTTCGTTTTGGATGGACAAAGTTAGTTGAAATAGACAGTTTTTGCATGAAAACTCATTCCTGGTGGAACTTCATAGCAAAGTACAAAGTTCGTTTTGGATGGACAAAGTTAGTTGAAATAGACAGTTTTTGTATGAAAACTCATTCCTGGTAGAACTTCATAGCAAAGTACAAAGTTCGAATCGGATGGACGAATTAAGTTGAAATAGACAGTTTTTGCATGAAAACTCATTCCTGGTGGAACTTCATAGCAAAGTACAAAGTTCGTTTTGGATGGACAAAGTTAGTTGAAATAGACAGTTTTTGCATGAAAACTCATTCCTTGTGGAACTTCATAGCAAAGTACAAAGTTCGTTTTGGATGGACAAAGTTAGTTGAAATAGACAGTTTTTGCATGAAAACTCATTCCTGGTGGAACTTCATAGCAAAGTACAAAGTTCGTTTTGGATGGACAAAGTTAGTTGAAATAGACAGTTTTTGCATGAAAACTCATTCCTGGTGGAACTTCATAGCAAAGTACAAAGTTCGAATCGGATGGACGAATAAAGTTGAAATAGACAGTTTTTGCATGAAAACTCATTCCTGGTGGAACTTCATAGCAAAGTACAAAGTTCGTTTTGGATGGACAAAGTTAGTTGAAATAGACAGTTTTTGCATGAAAACTCATTCCTGGTGGAACTTCATAGCAAAGAACAAAGTTCGTTTTGGATGGACAAAGTTAGTTGAAATAGACAGTTTTTGCATGAAAACTCATTCCTGGTGGAACTTCATAGCAAAGTACAAAGTTCGTTTTGGATGGACAAAGTTAGTTGAAATAGACAGTTTTTGTATGAAAACTCATTCCTGGTAGAACTTCATAGCAAAGTACAAAGTTCGAATCGGATGGACGAATTAAGTTGAAATAGACAGTTTTTGCATGAAAACTCATTCCTGGTGGAACTTCATAGCAAAGTACAAAGTTCGTTTTGGATGGACAAAGTTAGTTGAAATAGACAGTTTTTGCATGAAAACTCATTCCTGGTGGAACTTCATAGCAAAGTACAAAGTTCGTTTTGGATGGACAAAGTTAGTTGAAATAGACAGTTTTTGCATGAAAACTCATTCCTGGTGGAACTTCATAGCAAAGTACAAAGTTCGAATCGGATGGACGAATTAAGTTGAAATAGACAATTTTTGCATGAAAACTCATTCCTGGTGGAACTTCATAGCAAAGTACAAAGTTCGAATCGGATGGACGAATTAAGTTGAAATAGACAGTTTTTGCATGAAAACTCATTCCTGGTGGAACTTCATAGCAAAGTACAAAGTTCGAATCGGATGGACGAATTAAGTTGAAATAGACAGTTTTTGCATGAAAACTCATTCCTGGTGGAACTTCATAGCAAAGTACAAAGTTCGTTTTGGATGGACAAAGTTAGTTGAAATAGACAGTTTTTGCATGAAAACTCATTCCTTGTGGAACTTCATAGCAAAGTACAAAGTTCGTTTTGGATGGACAAAGTTAGTTGAAATAGACAGTTTTTGCATGAAAACTCATTCCTGGTGGAACTTCATAGCAAAGTACAAAGTTCGTTTTGGATGGACAAAGTTAGTTGAAATAGACAGTTTTTGCATGAAAACTCATTCCTGGTGGAACTTCATAGCAAAGAACAAAGTTCGTTTTGGATGGACAAAGTTAGTTGAAATAGACAGTTTTTGCATGAAAACTCATTCCTGGTGGAACTTCATAGCAAAGTACAAAGTTCGTTTTGGATGGACAAAGTTAGTTGAAATAGACAGTTTTTGCATGAAAACTCATTCCTTGTGGAACTTCATAGCAAAGTACAAAGTTCGTTTTGGATGGACAAAGTTAGTTGAAATAGACAGTTTTTGCATGAAAACTCATTCCTGGTGGAACTTCATAGCAAAGAACAAAGTTCGTTTTGGATGGACAAAGTTAGTTGAAATAGACAGTTTTTGCATGAAAACTCATTCCTGGTGGAACTTCATAGCAAAGTACAAAGTTCGTTTTGGATGGACAAAGTTAGTTGAAATAGACAGTTTTTGCATGAAAACTCATTCCTGGTGGAACTTCATAGCAAAGTACAAAGTTCGTTTTGGATGGACAAAGTTAGTTGAAATAGACAGTTTTTGCATGAAAACTCATTCCTGGTGGAACTTCATAGCAAAGTACAAAGTTCGAATCGGATGGACGAATTAAGTTGAAATAGACAGTTTTTGCATGAAAACTCATTCCTGGTGGAACTTCATAGCAAAGTACAAAGTTCGTTTTGGATGGACAAAGTTAGTTGAAATAGACAGTTTTTGCATGAAAACTCATTCCTTGTGGAACTTCATAGCAAAGTACAAAGTTCGTTTTTAATGGACAAAGTTAGTTGAAATAGACAGTTTTTGCATGAAAACTCATTCCTGGTGGAACTTCATAGCAAAGTACAAAGTTCGTTTTGGATGGACAAAGTTAGTTGAAATAGACAGTTTTTGCATGAAAACTCATTCCTGGTGGAACTTCATAGCAAAGTACAAAGTTCGTTTTGGATGGACAAAGTTAGTTGAAATAGACAGTTTTTGTATGAAAACTCATTCCTGGTAGAACTTCATAGCAAAGTACAAAGTTCGTTTTGGATGGACAAAGTTAGTTGAAATAGACAGTTTTTGCATGAAAACTCATTCCTGGTGGAACTTCATAGCAAAGTACAAAGTTCGTTTTGGATGGACAAAGTTAGTTGAAATAGACAGTTTTTGTATGAAAACTCATTCCTGGTGGAACTTCATAGCAAAGTACAAAGTTCGTTTTGGATGGACAAAGTTAGTTGAAATAGACAGTTTTTGTATGAAAACTCATTCCTGGTAGAACTTCATAGCAAAGTACAAAGTTCGTTTTGGATGGACAAAGTTAGTTGAAATAGACAGTTTTTGCATGAAAACTCATTCCTGGTGGAACTTCATAGCAAAGTACAAAGTTCGTTTTGGATGGACAAAGTTAGTTGAAATAGACAGTTTTTGCATGAAAACTCATTCCTTGTGGAACTTCATAGCAAAGAACAAAGTTCGTTTTGGATGGACAAAGTTAGTTGAAATAGACAGTTTTTGCATGAAAACTCATTCCTGGTGGAACTTTATAGCAAAGTACAAAGTTCGTTTTGGATGGACAAAGTTAGTTGAAATAGACAGTTTTTGTATGAAAACTCATTCCTGGTAGAACTTCATAGCAAAGTACAAAGTTCGTTTTGGATGGACAAAGTTAGTTGAAATAGACAGTTTTTGCATGAAAACTCATTCCTGGTGGAACTTCATAGCAAAGTACAAAGTTCGTTTTGGATGGATCAATTTAGTTGAAATAGACAGTTTTTGCATGAAAACTCATTCCTTGTGGAACTTCATAGCAAAGTACAAAGTTCGTTTTGGATGGACAAAGTTAGTTGAAATAGACAGTTTTTGCATAAAAACTCATTCCTGGTGGAACTTCATAGCAAAGTACAAAGTTCGTTTTGGATGGATCAATTTAGTTGAAATAGACAGTTTTTGTATGAAAACTCATTCCTGGTGGAACTTCATAGCAAAGTACAAAGTTCGTTTTGGATGGACAAAGTTAGTTGAAATAGACAGTTTTTGTATGAAAACTCATTCCTGGTAGAACTTCATAGCAAAGTACAAAGTTCGTTTTGGATGGACAAAGTTAGTTGAAATAGACAGTTTTTGCATGAAAACTCATTCCTGGTGGAACTTCATAGCAAAGTACAAAGTTCGTTTTGGATGGATCAATTTAGTTGAAATAGACAGTTTTTGCATGAAAACTCATTCCTGGTGGAACTTCATAGCAAAGTACAAAGTTCGTTTTGGATGGATCAATTTAGTTGAAATAGACAGTTTTTGCATGAAAACTCATTCCTGG
Organism: Anopheles moucheti; assembly: GCF_943734755.1. Classification (NCBI taxonomy): domain Eukaryota; kingdom Metazoa; phylum Arthropoda; class Insecta; order Diptera; family Culicidae; genus Anopheles; species Anopheles moucheti. The sequence continues at coordinate 50,492 of NW_026453732.1, forward strand.
TGGAACTTCATAGCAAAGTACAAAGTTCGTTTTGGATGGACAAAGTTAGTTGAAATAGACAGTTTTTGCATGAAAACTCATTCCTGGTGGAACTTCATAGCAAAGTACAAAGTTCGTTTTGGATGGACAAAGTTAGTTGAAATAGACAGTTTTTGCATGAAAACTCATTCCTGGTGGAACTTCATAGCAAAGTACAAAGTTCGTTTTGGATGGACAAAGTTAGTTGAAATAGACAGTTTTTGTATGAAAACTCATTCCTGGTAGAACTTCATAGCAAAGTACAAAGTTCAAATCGGATGGACGAATTAAGTTGAAATAGACAGTTTTTGCATGAAAACTCATTCCTGGTGGAACTTCATAGCAAAGTACAAAGTTCGTTTTGGATGGACGAATTAAGTTGAAATAGACAGTTTTTGCATGAAAACTCATTCCTGGTGGAACTTCATAGCAAAGTACAAAGTTCGTTTTGGATGGACAAAGTTAGTTGAAATAGACAGTTTTTGCATGAAAACTCATTCCTGGTGGAACTTCATAGCAAAGTACAAAGTTCGAATCGGATGGACGAATTAAGTTGAAATAGACAGTTTTTGCATGAAAACTCATTCCTGGTGGAACTTCATAGCAAAGTACAAAGTTCGTTTTGGATGGACAAAGTTAGTTGAAATAGACAGTTTTTGCATGAAAACTCATTCCTTGTGGAACTTCATAGCAAAGTACAAAGTTCGTTTTGGATGGACAAAGTTAGTTGAAATAGACAGTTTTTGCATGAAAACTCATTCCTGGTGGAACTTCATAGCAAAGTACAAAGTTCGTTTTGGATGGACAAAGTTAGTTGAAATAGACAGTTTTTGCATGAAAACTCATTCCTTGTGGAACTTCATAGCAAAGTACAAAGTTCGTTTTGGATGGACAAAGTTAGTTGAAATAGACAGTTTTTGCATAAAAACTCATTCCTGGTGGAACTTCATAGCAAAGTACAAAGTTCGTTTTGGATGGACGAATTAAGTTGAAATAGACAGTTTTTGTATGAAAACTCATTCCTGGTGGAACTTCATAGCAAAGTACAAAGTTCGTTTTGGATAGACAAAGTTAGTTGAAATAGACAGTTTTTGCATGAAAACTCATTCCTGGTGGAACTTCATAGCAAAGTACAAAGTTCGTTTTGGATGGACAAAGTTAGTTGAAATAGACAGTTTTTGCATGAAAACTCATTCCTGGTGGAACTTCATAGCAAAGTACAAAGTTCGTTTTGGATGGATCAATTTAGTTGAAATAGACAGTTTTTGCATGAAAACTCATTCCTGGTGGAACTTCATAGCAAAGTACAAAGTTCGTTTTGGATGGACAAAGTTAGTTGAAATAGACAGTTTTTGCATGAAAACTCATTCCTGGTGGAACTTCATAGCAAAGTACAAAGTTCGTTTTGGATGGACAAAGTTAGTTGAAATAGACAGTTTTTGCATGAAAACTCATTCCTGGTGGAACTTCATAGCAAAGTACAAAGTTTGTTTTGGATGGACGAATTAAGTTGAAATAGACAGTTTTTGTATGAAAACTCATTCCTGGTGGAACTTCATAGCAAAGTACAAAGTTCGTTTTGGATGGACAAAGTTAGTTGAAATAGACAGTTTTTGCATGAAAACTCATTCCTGGTGGAACTTCATAGCAAAGTACAAAGTTCGTTTTGGATGGATCAATTTAGTTCAAATAGACAGTTTTTGCATGAAAACTCATTCCTGGTGGAACTTCATAGCAAAGTACAAAGTTCGTTTTGGATGGATCAATTTAGTTGAAATAGACAGTTTTTGCATGAAAACTCATTCCTGGTAGAACTTCATAGCAAAGTACAAAGTTCGTTTTGGATGGACAAAGTTAGTTGAAATAGACAGTTTTTGCATGAAAACTCATTCCTGGTGGAACTTCATAGCAAAGTACAAAGTTCGTTTTGGATGGATCAATTTAGTTGAAATAGACAGTTTTTGCATGAAAACTCATTCCTGGTGGAACTTCATAGCAAAGTACAAAGTTCGTTTTGGATGGACAAAGTTAGTTGAAATAGACAGTTTTTGCATGAAAACTCATTCCTGGTGGAACTTCATAGCAAAGTACAAAGTTCGAATCGGATGGACGAATTAAGTTGAAATAGACAGTTTTTGCATGAAAACTCATTCCTGGTGGAACTTCATAGCAAAGTACAAAGTTCGTTTTGGATGGACAAAGTTAGTTGAAATAGACAGTTTTTGCATGAAAACTCATTCCTTGTGGAACTTCATAGCAAAGTACAAAGTTCGTTTTGGATGGACAAAGTTAGTTGAAATAGACAGTTTTTGCATGAAAACTCATTCCTGGTGGAACTTCATAGCAAAGTACAAAGTTCGTTTTGGATGGACAAAGTTAGTTGAAATAGACAGTTTTTGCATGAAAACTCATTCCTGGTGGAACTCCATAGCAAAGTACAAAGTTCGTTTTGGATGGACAAAGTTAGTTGAAATAGACAGTTTTTGTATGAAAACTCATTCCTGGTAGAACTTCATAGCAAAGTACAAAGTTCGTTTTGGATGGACAAAGTTAGTTGAAATAGACAGTTTTTGCATGAAAACTCATTCCTGGTGGAACTTCATAGCAAAGTACAAAGTTCGTTTTGGATGGACAAAGTTAGTTGAAATAGACAGTTTTTGCATGAAAACTCATTCCTGGTGGAACTTCATAGCAAAGTACAAAGTTCGTTTTGGATGGACAAAGTTAGTTGAAATAGACAGTTTTTGTATGAAAACTCATTCCTGGTAGAACTTCATAGCAAAGTACAAAGTTCGTTTTGGATGGACAAAGTTAGTTGAAATAGACAGTTTTTGCATGAAAACTCATTCCTGGTGGAACTTCATAGCAAAGTACAAAGTTCGTTTTGGATGGACAAAGTTAGTTGAAATAGACAGTTTTTGCATGAAAACTCATTCCTTGTGGAACTTCATAGCAAAGTACAAAGTTCGTTTTGGATGGACAAAGTTAGTTGAAATAGACAGTTTTTGCATGAAAACTCATTCCTGGTGGAACTTCATAGCAAAGAACAAAGTTCGTTTTGGATGGACAAAGTTAGTTGAAATAGACAGTTTTTGCATGAAAACTCATTCCTGGTGGAACTTCATAGCAAAGTACAAAGTTCGTTTTGGATGGACAAAGTTAGTTGAAATAGACAGTTTTTGCATGAAAACTCATTCCTGGTGGAACTTCATAGCAAAGTACAAAGTTCGAATCGGATGGACGAATTAAGTTGAAATAGACAGTTTTTGCATGAAAACTCATTCCTGGTGGAACTTCATAGCAAAGTACAAAGTTCGTTTTGGATGGATCAATTTAGTTGAAATAGACAGTTTTTGTATGAAAACTCATTCCTGGTGGAACTTCATAGCAAAGTACAAAGTTCGTTTTGGATGGACAAAGTTAGTTGAAATAGACAGTTTTTGTATGAAAACTCATTCCTGGTAGAACTTCATAGCAAAGTACAAAGTTCGTTTTGGATGGACAAAGTTAGTTGAAATAGACAGTTTTTGCATGAAAACTCATTCCTGGTGGAACTTCATAGCAAAGTACAAAGTTCGTTTTGGATGGATCAATTTAGTTGAAATAGACAGTTTTTGCATGAAAACTCATTCCTGGTGGAACTTCATAGCAAAGTACAAAGTTCGTTTTGGATGGATCAATTTAGTTGAAATAGACAGTTTTTGCATGAAAACTCATTCCTGGTGGAACTTCATAGCAAAGTACAAAGTTCGTTTTGGATGGACAAAGTTAGTTGAAATAGACAGTTTTTGCATGAAAACTCATTCCTGGTGGAACTTCATAGCAAAGTACCAAGTTCGTTTTGGATGGACAAAGTTAGTTGAAATAGACAGTTTTTGTATGAAAACTCATTCCTGGTGGAACTTCATAGCAAAGTACAAAGTTCGTTTTGGATGGACAAAGTTAGTTGAAATAGACAGTTTTTGTATGAAAACTCATTCCTGGTAGAACTTCATAGCAAAGTACAAAGTTCGTTTTGGATGGACAAAGTTAGTTGAAATAGACAGTTTTTGCATGAAAACTCATTCCTGGTGGAACTTCATAGCAAAGTACAAAGTTCGTTTTGGATGGACAAAGTTAGTTGAAATAGACAGTTTTTGTATGAAAACTCATTCCTGGTAGAACTTCATAGCAAAGTACAAAGTTCGTTTTGGATGGACAAAGTTAGTTGAAATAGACAGTTTTTGCATGAAAACTCATTCCTGGTGGAACTTCATAGCAAAGTACAAAGTTCGTTTTGGATGGATCAATTTAGTTGAAATAGACAGTTTTTGCATGAAAACTCATTCCTGGTGGAACTTCATAGCAAAGTACAAAGTTCGTTTTGGATGGACAAAGTTAGTTGAAATAGACAGTTTTTGTATGAAAACTCATTCCTGGTAGAACTTCATAGCAAAGTACAAAGTTCGTTTTGGATGGACAAAGTTAGTTGAAATAGACAGTTTTTGCATGAAAACTCATTCCTGGTGGAACTTCATAGCAAAGTACAAAGTTCGTTTTGGATGGACAAAGTTAGTTGAAATAGACAGTTTTTGTATGAAAACTCATTCCTGGTGGAACTTCATAGCAAAGTACAAAGTTCGTTTTGGATGGACAAAGTTAGTTGAAATAGACAGTTTTTGTATGAAAACTCATTCCTGGTAGAACTTCATAGCAAAGTACAAAGTTCGTTTTGGATGGACAAAGTTAGTTGAAATAGACAGTTTTTGCATGAAAACTCATTCCTGGTGGAACTTCATAGCAAAGTACAAAGTTCGTTTTGGATGGACAAAGTTAGTTGAAATAGACAGTTTTTGCATGAAAACTCATTCCTGGTAGAACTTCATAGCAAAGTACAAAGTTCGTTTTGGATGGACAAAGTTAGTTGAAATAGACAGTTTTTGCATGAAAACTCATTCCTGGTGGAACTTCATAGCAAAGTACAAAGTTCGTTTTGGATGGATCAATTTAGTTGAAATAGACAGTTTTTGCATGAAAACTCATTCCTTGTGGAACTTCATAGCAAAGTACAAAGTTCGTTTTGGATGGATCAATTTAGTTGAAATAGACAGTTTTTGCATGAAAACTCATTCCTGGTGGAACTTCATAGCAAAGTACAAAGTTCGAATCGGATGGACGAATTAAGTTGAAATAGACAGTTTTTGCATGAAAACTCATTCCTGGTGGAACTTCATAGCAAAGTACAAAGTTCGTTTTGGATGGATCAATTTAGTTGAAATAGACAGTTTTTGTATGAAAACTCATTCCTGGTGGAACTTCATAGCAAAGTACAAAGTTCGTTTTGGATGGACAAAGTTAGTTGAAATAGACAGTTTTTGTATGAAAACTCATTCCTGGTAGAACTTCATAGCAAAGTACAAAGTTCGTTTTGGATGGACAAAGTTAGTTGAAATAGACAGTTTTTGCATGAAAACTCATTCCTGGTGGAACTTCATAGCAAAGTACAAAGTTCGTTTTGGATGGATCAATTTAGTTGAAATAGACAGTTTTTGCATGAAAACTCATTCCTGGTGGAACTTCATAGCAAAGTACAAAGTTCGTTTTGGATGGATCAATTTAGTTGAAATAGACAGTTTTTGCATGAAAACTCATTCCTGGTGGAACTTCATAGCAAAGTACAAAGTTCGTTTTGGATGGACAAAGTTAGTTGAAATAGACAGTTTTTGCATGAAAACTCATTCCTGGTGGAACTTCATAGCAAAGTACAAAGTTCGTTTTGGATGGACAAAGTTAGTTGAAATAGACAGTTTTTGCATGAAAACTCATTCCTGGTGGAACTTCATAGCAAAGTACAAAGTTCGTTTTGGATGGACAAAGTTAGTTGAAATAGACAGTTTTTGTATGAAAACTCATTCCTGGTAGAACTTCATAGCAAAGTACAAAGTTCGAATCGGATGGACGAATTAAGTTGAAATAGACAGTTTTTGCATGAAAACTCATTCCTGGTGGAACTTCATAGCAAAGTACAAAGTTTGTTTTGGATGGACGAATTAAGTTGAAATAGACAGTTTTTGCATGAAAACTCATTCCTGGTGGAACTTCATAGCAAAGTACAAAGTTCGTTTTGGATGGACAAAGTTAGTTGAAATAGACAGTTTTTGCATAAAAACTCATTCCTGGTGGAACTTCATAGCAAAGTACAAAGTTCGTTTTGGATGGATCAATTTAGTTGAAATAGACAGTTTTTGTATGAAAACTCATTCCTGGTGGAACTTCATAGCAAAGTACAAAGTTCGTTTTGGATGGACAAAGTTAGTTGAAATAGACAGTTTTTGCATGAAAACTCATTCCTGGTGGAACTTCATAGCAAAGTACAAAGTTCGTTTTGGATGGACAAAGTTAGTTGAAATAGACAGTTTTTGCATGAAAACTCATTCCTGGTGGAACTTCATAGCAAAGTACAAAGTTCGTTTTGGATGGATCAATTTAGTTGAAATAGACAGTTTTTGCATGAAAACTCATTCCTGGTGGAACTTCATAGCAAAGTACAAAGTTCGTTTTGGATGGACAAAGTTAGTTGAAATAGACAGTTTTTGCATGAAAACTCATTCCTGGTGGAACTTCATAGCAAAGTACAAAGTTCGTTTTGGATGGATCAATTTAGTTGAAATAGACAGTTTTTGCATGAAAACTCATTCCTGGTGGAACTTCATAGCAAAGTACAAAGTTCGTTTTGGATGGACAAAGTTAGTTGAAATAGACAGTTTTTGCATGAAAACTCATTCCTGGTGGAACTTCATAGCAAAGTACAAAGTTCGTTTTGGATGGATCAATTTAGTTGAAATAGACAGTTTTTGCATGAAAACTCATTCCTGGTGGAACTTCATAGCAAAGTACAAAGTTCGTTTTGGATGGACAAAGTTAGTTGAAATAGACAGTTTTTGCATGAAAACTCATTCCTGGTGGAACTTCATAGCAAAGTACAAAGTTCGTTTTGGATGGACAAAGTTAGTTTTTTTTTTTTTTTTTTTTTTTTTTTTATTCGTTAGAACGGCCTGGCCGTATCGACTTATTTTACCACGTAGCAGGATAGTCAGTCCTTGCTACGGGGGATTGGTCCGGATGGGATTTTGGTCCGGTCCGTTCGTGTGAAGACCGGCTCCGCTACCATCATGCCACCGGGCCGCCCCTAAAAAGTTAGTTGAAAAACTCATTCCTGGTGGAACTTCATAGCAAAGTACAAAGTTCGTTTTGGATGGACAAAGTTAGTTGAAATAGACAGTTTTTGCATGAAAACTCATTCCTGGTGGAACTTCATAGCAAAGTACAAAGTTCGTTTTGGATGGACAAAGTTAGTTGAAATAGACAGTTTTTGCATAAAAACTCATTCCTGGTGGAACTTCATAGCAAAGTACAAAGTTCGTTTTGGATGGACAAAGTTAGTTGAAATAGACAGTTTTTGCATGAAAACTCATTCCTGGTGGAACTTCATAGCAAAGTACAAAGTTCGTTTTGGATGGATCAATTTAGTTGAAATAGACAGTTTTTGCATGAAAACTCATTCCTGGTGGAACTTCATAGCAAAGTACAAAGTTCGTTTTGGATGGACAAAGTTAGTTGAAATAGACAGTTTTTGCATGAAAACTCATTCCTGGTGGAACTTCATAGCAAAGTACAAAGTTCGTTTTGGATGGACAAAGTTAGTTGAAATAGACAGTTTTTGCATGAAAACTCATTCCTGGTGGAACTTCATAGCAAAGTACAAAGTTCGTTTTGGATGGACAAAGTTAGTTGAAATAGACAGTTTTTGCATGAAAACTCATTCCTGGTGGAACTTCATAGCAAAGTACAAAGTTCGTTTTGGATGGACGAAGTTAGTTGAAATAGACAGTTTTTGCATAAAAACTCATTCCTGGTGGAACTTCATAGCAAAGTACAAAGTTCGTTTTGGATGGACAAAGTTAGTTGAAATAGACAGTTTTTGCATGAAAACTCATTCCTGGTGGAACTTCATAGCAAAGTACAAAGTTCGTTTTGGATGGATGAATTTAGTTGAAATAGACAGTTTTTGCATGAAAACTCATTCCTGGTGGAACTTCATAGCAAAGTACAAAGTTCGTTTTGGATGGACAAAGTTAGTTGAAATAGACAGTTTTTGCATGAAAACTCATTCCTGGTGGAACTTCATAGCAAAGTACAAAGTTCGTTTTGGATGGATCAATTTAGTTGAAATAGACAGTGTTGCAACGCAACGTTCTTTCCAGTTTCTGTTTCGCCGTGGACGCGTTTCCTAACACCAATTTTTACAGGTTTCTAGCAATTTTATTTTCTATTTCAAACTTCTTTCGCGGAGCACTGGTTTTGGGCAGGTGGTACGGCTTCGCTGGTATAATTCGGGTGCGTGGGAGCGAGTGGTGCGAGTGGTGGTGCTGGTGTTAAAAAATTACACGTCTTATCTCTTGCGCGTTTCGGTTGTGAATAACTCTAAATCGATGGCGCACACGCGATGGCCGTTATCGTCCCTTTTCGCGCCTCGATCTCGATCCCTTTATGGCATCGTCCCTTCGGTAACGGCTTCTGTCACCCGTCACCGAGCTGTCACCGTCATTGCGTCGGGTGACGAAAACAAAAAACAAATCATGCGTTAAACTGCAACTGCCGACTTTACCGTTGTCTACAACATTCTCCCGCCCGGTACTTTGCTCGTATGAGCAATTTACCCTACTTGAAGTCGGTGATCTGTTCTGTTTAATATTCGGCCAGCCCTCTTTATCGCCTTATCGGTAGATGGTAAGCTTGGCTGTGTCGTTCCTGTTGGCGTTTTACTTCCGCACATCCAACACCGCTATCTTTGTTGCAGGTCGCTCGATTATTCCGCTAGCCGTCTGCACCGTTGCTCGTCTCACCTGGCCGTCGTTGGCTCTGACGACTGCCACCACTCTCCCTTTAGGCCAGCAATTTCTGGGCATATTGTTGTCTGCAATCAAAACGATTTCACCTTCCTCTATAGGGCGAGCAGGGTGAAACCACTTAGTTCTACGTGTCAACGTCGGAAGATACTCAGCTACCCATTTTCGCCAAAAAAGATCTGCGTTGCGCTGCGACGCTTTCCATGAAGATTTTATGGCCCCTGCTGTATCATCAAGTGGGGCAGGCGGCTTGCTGCCGTTTGAGCTACCCAAAAGTAGTTGGTTGGGCGTTATCGGTGGTGCGAAATCATCGTCCAAAGGTACGTAGGTCAGAGGTCTTGAGTTAATGACCATTTCTATTTCGGCTATCGTAGATTGCAGCACTTCGTCGTTAGGCGTACGCGGCAGTTCGAACTGGCTTAAAACTTTTTTCACCGACTGAACGAGGCGTTCCCAGCACCCTCCAAAATGCGGAGCCGCTGGCGGATTGAAGCTCCACTTCAACTCAGGACTAGTAAATTCGACGATGATCTTATTCTCATCCACGTTCATCCGGGCTTCCTTCAACTCTCTCGATGAACCTACAAAGTTTGTCCCACGATCGCTGATGATTTCGCGCGGCACTCCTCGTCTAGCGATAAAACGGCGGATCGCTAGGATGCAGGAAGAAGTTGTCAGTGAGTGCGCGATTTCAAGGTGCACTGCTCGTGTTGTCAAACAAGTGAAAATCACTCCCCAACGTTTCTCCACGCGACGTCCAACTACTACGTTCATTGGGCCGAAGTAGTCTATTCCGGTATATGTAAACGCACGCTGATCCATGGCCGTTCTTTGTTGAGGAATGCTTCCCATCAACGGCGGTTCGGGAGCAGCTTCTCGATTGCGACAATGTTGACATGTTTTCCGGACGCGCTTATATTCTGTCAACAAGCGCGGTATATGATATTTGGCTCTTAGTTCGTTAACGACGGTCTGATGGTTACAATGTCGGTAACGTGCGTGGTAGTGCAGTATAAGCAAGTCAGTTCCTGTGTGTCGTCTCGGTAGGATAACTGGCTTGCGCAGCGATTCGTTTACCACAGGGCAGTTTTCAAAACGACTACTTATTCTCAGCACGCCATAGTCGTCGATTTTCGGTGAGAGCTGATACAATGCGCTGCCTTTTTCGATGGGTTGCGACCATGGATGCTGTTTTACTACGCGGCTCTCTAGTCGCCGGATCTCTTCTGGAAACGTTTCTCGCTGGATTTGTTTTATAATCACGCGTTCTGCTGTTTCAAGCTCTTCCTGCGTGAGTGGTCCTGTCGTGATCGTTTTTCCGTTAGTTCGGTGCATACAATTATGTGAAAATCGAATAACGTATCCAACGGATCTGAGCAACCTATTCCAACTAGAGAATCGATCGATCCGAATAAGTGGCTCAGTGCTTGAATGATGCAGCAGGTTGCGACGTAGTTCTTCCGCTGTATCATCCGATCGCGTCGGTGGAATTGGCCATTCCTTCTCTGGTTGCCAAAGAAAGCTCGGACCTTTGAGCCATCGGCTTGATGTGCTCAAATCGGGAATTCTCGTCCACTTCGTACCATCGTCGGCTACATTGACCTTCGTTGACAGCCACTGCCAATCGTCAACCTTGGTGGACTCGAGTTTTTCACCGACTCGGAAAGCTACAAATTGACTATATCGTCGATGATCCGACCGTAGCCAACAGATGACGTCACGCGAATCCGTCCAATATGTAGTTCGAGTGATGTTCAAACGGTGCGATTTAATAATCGTATTCGCAAGTCGGGTGCCGATAACCGCTGCTTGCAGTTCTAATCGAGGGATCGATAGAAATCGCAGTGGTGCCACTCTAGTTTTCGATCCGACAAGAGCGCATTCTATGGTCCCTTCTTCTTCAAATCGGAAATATGCAACCGCTGCCATCCCGTTTTCGCTCGCGTCGCAGAATACGTGAAGCTGTATGCTACGAGTCAACGCCGACGTGTTCTGTCGATAGCACCTTGGTATCCTGATCTGGCAAACGTCGGGTAATATGGTGATCCACCTTTCCCACTGTTCTGCTAAACGGCCGCTGACTTTTTCATCCCATCCGACACCAGCACGCCAGATCTCTTGAAGCAGAACTTTCAGGAACATAAGCACGTTACCCAAGAGACCCAACGGGTCGTAGATCCGCATTAGGATCCGTAGCACCTCACGTTTAGTCGGATGCTTTGCTCCCGTTAGCAGCTGCTCATCGTTTCTAGGTGAGACTTTATAGGTGAATGTGTCGGATTGCGTGTCCCACCACATTCCCAATACCTTTTCTGTTTTCGTATCTGTACCAACGTTAACATCTTTCTCTTTCGTTATAGATGCCTCTAATTGCTGAATCACCACGTTTGAATTGGACAGCCAGTTTCTTATTTCAAAGCCACCCTGTGCATGTACGTGTCGCACTTCTTTTGCCAGCATTATAGCTTCGTCTTCAGTTTCGACACTTGCCAGCATGTCGTCAACATAGTGCTCTTTAACGATGCATTCGAAGGCGCGAGGAAATTCGGATTTAAATCGCTCGGCGTTAAGATTCTTCACATAGTGCGCGCAGCAGGGTGAACATGCGGCGCCAAACGTCATAACGGTCATGGCGTACACGTCTGGAGTCCTGTCAGCCACACCGCCGTTCCACAATATCATTTGGCTGCGTTGATCTTCGGGTCTGATGGCCACTTGAAAAAACATTTCTTTGATGTCTCCAACAACGCCTATTCGGAACTCTCTGAATTTATATAGGACTGTCAGGAGCTCTACCAGCTGATCTGGTCCCTTGAGGAGAAATGTGTTTAGACTAACGCCGTTTACTTTGGCAGCAGCATCAAATACCAACCGGATTTTTCCTGGCTTGTTGGGGTTTATGACAGGAAAAATTGGCAAGAACCAATCTGCATCACGTTTTTCCGATAGCTCTCTCGGTGTTAGGCGCCTGATGTAGCCCTTTCTCTCGTACTCATTCATCTTTTCAACGATGGCAGCCCTCAACACTGGTTCTTTTTCCATTTTTCTTTTGAGACATTCAAAGCGTTTTAGTGCCATCGGCTTACTTGGCGGTAATTGAATTGTGCTGTACTTCCACAACAAACTTGTCTCATAACGTTCGCCATTTAAACGGGTTGTCGCGGCCAGAATTTCTAGCGCCTTTTCTTCATCTTTGGAACCTATGTGATGAGGTAACTTGGTGATACCTAACGAATCAATTGCAAAGTATTCCTTCAATTGTGCATCGGTTTTATCGTCGTTGATGTCCATGCATGGGCACACCTTTGGTCTATGGTGGTTGAGAATCCCGTTTGCTTCGCCGGGATTCGTTTCGTACGATCCGTAGACAATCCAGCCTAATCGCGTTTTGGCAGCAACGGGTTCATGCGATTTTCCCTCACGATATGTCAACGGATGACCCAGATGACAGTTATCTATGCCGATTAGAACCCTTGGCATGATATTCGTGTACGAGGTCAGTTTTAGGCCGGTCAAGTGCGCGAAAGTGTTCTGAAGTTTCTGGGCGCACAGACTCTGATTCGGTAGCGCCAAGCTGTGCACGGTATGTACATTGGGCAATACGAATACTTTGCCGGCTTCGTCACTGCCGGATATTCTCAACGATACTCTCACTGAATTTTTCTCTTCTCTTTTCTGATTTCCGGTCCACCAGAGGCACAACGGATGAGGAGTTCCCTGAATGCCTAGTTCTTCAACCAAAGCATGTTCTATGAAGGTGGCTGACGAACCGTCGTCCAGGAACGCAAATGTTTCTACTTTACAGCCATTGCCATGAAGGGTAATCGGAACATATCGGAAGAGTGGTGGCGCCTCTAGCGCAATTCGGTGACTGTTAAAAGCTTGATGCTCGTTGGTTACGGTTCGTGACGTATTTCCGGCTTCAACTCTGGTCCTCGAACCATCATGAAGCAGCTTGTTATGAAGAAAGACGCAGCCATTGGTGCCACACTGCGTTCTTCTGTCGCAGCGCTGGTGTTGTTCAAGGCATTTACGACACAGACGTTTCTCACGCACTGTTCGCCAACGGGCGTCTATGTCCATTGCCAGAAAATCGGAACAGTTTTCTACTTTGGCGCATTGTTGTTGGCATACTGGGCAACGCAGCGTTACGCTGCTAGAACTCGTTGAGGGGCGCCTGGTTGCAGTGTTCGTCAGGTGAGTATTTACGTGCCGATGTTGCCTGTATCCGCTGTTACTCGTTGCAGGTCTGGTAGATGAACCCTCATGGGTGTACACCGACGACATAGTCACCAAACTTGCTGCTTCGACTAAATGACTCAGCCAGTCGTTGAAACTCGAGAGCGTAACGTGGCTCACGTTAATTCGATGACATCCCCAATTGAGCTTCAGCGACGGGGGTAAGCGTTCCGTCAACTCATTCAACAACGCCACATTGCACATGTATTCGTCTAGTCCTGACGCCGTGATGGTCGCGCAAAGATTCTGAACCGCGACCCCAAAGTCGATGAGCGTTTCGAGACGTTCCTGCTTAGGCGCCGGCATCGATCGCACCTTGTTCACCAGGGAGTGGACAATAATTTCGGGACGGCCGAAAAGCATTCTTAGCGTGGAGATCACGCCAGGTACGTTGGATGGATGCATCAAGCGACAACGTACTGCCTCTAACGCTTTTCCTTTTAGGGCCTTCTGCAGCCGGTCCAGATTCTCCACGTCGTTATAACCGCACGCCTCCGTGGTGTACTCGAAGGAGGCAATAAACATCGGCCATTCTTCGGGATTGCCGGAGAACGTCGGCAAGTCCCGTTTCCTCCCTTGCCGGGCTATGTATTGCGTCTGCGAAAGATCAAAGACTGAGAAGGCGTTCGCCTGCAATCTATCTGGAACGATACTCACGCGTGATGGCGGATGTGCGCTTCGTTGATGATCCGTTGCTTCGAAGGATTGCATCAAGCGGTTTCGCTCCCGAAGATGCTCGATCTCCATGTCTTCCAAAGCCCGCTGAAGGTCACGTTCTCGTTCGGGATGTACGGCTGTTCTTTTTCCGGTAGCCCCGTACCGGTCTGCTTCGCTACGCCGAGCCGTTGACGGTCCGGCATGCGCGTCATAGCGCAAAAAATCTGGAGACGCAATGGCCGGTCGCAGCGACGCGCTCACAGGTTCATGCTCTGTGTCGCTGATGAATGGCGTCCCAAGCGTCGATCTTCCTGACGGGCCGGCTTGCGCGTCGTAGCGCAGGAAATCTGGAAACGCGATGGCCGGTCGCGGCGATGCGCTCACAGGTTCACTTTCCGTGCCTCTGGCGTTAGGCGTCCCGAGCGTTGATCTCCGCGGCAGGGTGGCGGCCGAAGGAAAAGGCACATCTTCGGCGGTTCCTGTGCGGACGCGCTGGGATATCGCGCCTTCGCGTTGCTCGTTCAGTGACATTCCGAGTCCTCTTGACACGCTTGGGCTCAACTGAGCGATTTGCGCGGTCAGCCTGTTGAAGCTTTCGTTCGCTTCTCTGGCTTGCTGAATCAACTCCTGTATCGAAACAGTGTCTTCCGCTAGGTCTTGCACTGGGGAAAGTTGTCGCACTGTCGAATTCGCGGCGGGGTTGGACTCAACGTTTTCGCGGTTCATTTTCACTCAATTGTCAATTGTTCACACAAAATCACCAGTGTAATTTTTTAAAATGTTGCAACGCAACGTTCTTTCCAGTTTCTGTTTCGCCGTGGACGCGTTTCCTAACACCAATTTTTATAGGTTTCTAGCAATTTTATTTTCTATTTCAAACTTCTTTCGCGGAGCACTGGTTTTGGGCAGGTGGTACGGCTTCGCTGGTATAATTCGGGTGCGTGGGAGCGAGTGGTGCGAGTGGTGGTGCTGGTGTTAAAAAATTACACGTCTTATCACTTGCGCGTTTCGGTTGTGAATAACTCTAAATCGATGGCGCACACGCGATGGCCGTTATCGTCCCTTTTCGCGCCTCGATCTCGATCCCTTTATGGCATCGTCCCTTCGGTAACGGCTTCTGTCACCCGTCACCGAGCTGTCACCGTCATTGCGTCAGGTGACGAAAACAAAAAACAAATCATGCGTTGAACTGCAAGTGCCGACTTCACCGTTGTCTACAACAGACAGTTTTTGCATGAAAACTCATTCCTGGTGGAACTTCATAGCAAAGTACAAAGTTCGTTTTGGATGGATCAGTTTAGTTTAAATAGACAGTTCTTGCATGAAAACTCATTCCTGGTAGAACTTCATAGCAAAGTACAAAGTTCGTTTTGGATGGATCAATTTAGTTGAAATAGACAGTTTTTGCATGAAAACTCATTCCTGGTGGAACTTCATAGCAAAGTACAAAGTTCGTTTTGGATGGATCAATTTAGTTGAAATAGACAGTTTTTGCATGAAAACTCATTCCTGGTGGAACTTCATAGCAAAGTACAAAGTTCGTTTTGGATGGATGAATTTAGTTGAAAAAGACAGTTTTTGCATAAACACTCATTCCTGGTGGAACTTCATAGCAAAGTACAAAGTTCGTTTTGGATGGATCAGTTTAGTTTAAATAGACAGTTCTTGCATGAAAACTCATTCCTGGTAGAACTTCATAGCAAAGTACAAAGTTCGTATCGGATGGACGAATTAAGTTGAAATAGACAGTTTTTGCATGAAAACTCATTCCTGGTGGAACTTCATAGCAAAGAACAAAGTTCGTTTTGGATGGATCAATTTAGTTGAAATAGACAGTTTTTGCATGAAAACTCATTCCTGGTGGAACTTCATAGCAAAGTACAAAGTTCGTTTTGGATGGATCAATTTAGTTGAAATAGACAGTTTTTGCATGAAAACTCATTCCTGGTGGAACTTCATAGCAAAGTACAAAGTTCGTTTTGGATGGACAAAGTTAGTTGAAATAGACAGTTTTTGCATGAAAACTCATTCCTGGTGGAACTTCATAGCAAAGTACAAAGTTCGTTTTGGATGGACAAAGTTAGTTGAAATAGACAGTTTTTGCATGAAAACTCATTCCTGGTGGAACTTCATAGCAAAGTACAAAGTTCGTTTTGGATGGATCAATTTAGTTAAAATAGACAGTTTTTGCATGAAAACTCATTCCTGGTGGAACTTCATAGCAAAGTACAAAGTTCGTTTTGGATGGACAAAGTTAGTTGAAGTAGACAGTTTTTGCATGAAAACTCATTCCTGGTGGAACTTCATAGCAAAGTACAAAGTTCGTTTTGGATGGACAAAGTTAGTTGAAATAGACAGTTTTTGCATGAAAACTCATTCCTGGTGGAACTTCATAGCAAAGTACAAAGTTCGTTTTGGATGGACAAAGTTAGTTGAAATAGACAGTTTTTGCATAAAAACTCATTCCTGGTGGAACTTCATAGCAAAGTACAAAGTTCGTTTTGGATGGATCAATTTAGTTGAAATAGACAGTTTTTGCATGAAAACTCATTCCTGGTAGAACTTCATAGCAAAGTACAAAGTTCGTTTTAGATGGACAAAGTTAGTTGAAATAGACAGTTTTTGCATGAAAACTCATTCCTGGTAGAACTTCATAGCAAAGTACAAAGTTCGTTTTGGATGGACAAAGTTAGTTGAAATAGACAGTTTTTGCATGAAAACTCATTCCTGGTGGAACTTCATAGCAAAGTACAAAGTTCGTTTTGGATGGACAAAGTTAGTTGAAATAGACAGTTTTTGCATAAAAACTCATTCCTGGTGGAACTTCATAGCAAAGTACAAAGTTCGTTTTGGATGGACAAAGTTAGTTGAAATAGACAGTTTTTGCATAAAAACTCATTCCTGGTGGAACTTCATAGCAAAGTACAAAGTTCGTTTTGGATGGACGAATTAAGTTGAAATAGACAGTTTTTGCATGAAAACTCATTCCTGGTGGAACTTCATAGCAAAGTACAAAGTTCGTTTTGGATGGATCAATTTAGTTGAAATAGACAGTTTTTGCATGAAAACTCATTCCTGGTGGAACTTCATAGCAAAGTACAAAGTTCGTTGTGGATGGATCAATTTAGTTGAAATAGACAGTTTTTGCATGAAAACTCATTCCTGGTGGAACTTCATAGCAAAGTACAAAGTTCGTTTTGGATGGACGAATTAAGTTGAAATAGACAGTTTTTGCATGAAAACTCATTCCTGGTGGAACTTCATAGCAAAGTACAAAGTTCGTTTTGGATGGATCAATTTAGTTGAAATAGACAGTTTTTGCATGAAAACTCATTCCTGGTGGAACTTCATAGCAAAGTACAAAGTTCGTTTTGGATGGATCAATTTAGTTGAAATAGACAGTTTTTGCATGAAAACTCATTCCTGGTGGAACTTCATAGCAAAGTACAAAGTTCGTTTTGGATGGATCAATTTAGTTGAAATAGACAGTTTTTGCATGAAAACTCATTCCTGGTGGAACTTCATAGCAAAGTACAAAGTTCGTTTTGGATGGATCAATTTAGTTGAAATAGACAGTTTTTGCATGAAAACTCATTCCTGGTGGAACTTCATAGCAAAGTACAAAGTTCGTTTTGGATGGACAAAGTTAGTTGAAATAGACAGTTTTTGCATAAAAACTCATTCCTGGTGGAACTTCATAGCAAAGTACAAAGTTCGTTTTGGATGGATCAATTTAGTTGAAATAGACAGTTTTTGCATGAAAACTCATTCCTGGTGGAACTTCATAGCAAAGTACAAAGTTCGTTTTGGATGGATCAATTTAGTTGAAATAGACAGTTTTTGCATGAAAACTCATTCCTGGTGGAACTTCATAGCAAAGTACAAAGTTCGTTTTGGATGGACGAATTAAGTTGAAATAGACAGTTTTTGCATGAAAACTCATTCCTGGTGGAACTTCATAGCAAAGTACAAAGTTCGTTTTGGATGGACAAAGTTAGTTGAAATAGACAGTTTTTGCATGAAAACTCATTCCTGGTGGAACTTCATAGCAAAGTACAAAGTTCGTTTTGGATGGACAAAGTTAGTTGAAATAGACAGTTTTTGCATAAAAACTCATTCCTGGTGGAACTTCATAGCAAAGTACAAAGTTCGTTTTGGATGGACGAATTAAGTTGAAATAGACAGTTTTTGTATGAAAACTCATTCCTGGTGGAACTTCATAGTAAAGTACAAAGTTCGTTTTGGATGGACAAAGTTAGTTGAAATAGACAGTTTTTGCATGAAAACTCATTCCTGGTGGAACTTCATAGCAAAGTACAAAGTTCGTTTTGGATGGACGAATTAAGTTGAAATAGACAGTTTTTGCATAAAAACTCATTCCTGGTGGAACTTCATAGCAAAGTACAAAGTTCGTTTTGGATGGACCAAGTTAGTTGAAATAGACAGTTTTTGCATGAAAACTCATTCCTGGTGGAACTTCATAGCAAAGTACAAAGTTCGTTTTGGATGGATCAATTTAGTTGAAATAGACAGTTTTTGCATGAAAACTCATTCCTGGTGGAACTTCATAGCAAAGTACAAAGTTCGTTTTGGATGGACGAATTAAGTTGAAATAGACAGTTTTTGCATGAAAACTCATTCCTGGTGGAACTTCATAGCAAAGTACAAAGTTCGTTTTGGATGGATCAATTTAGTTGAAATAGACAGTTTTTGCATGAAAACTCATTCCTGGTGGAACTTCATAGCAAAGTACAAAGTTCGTTTTGGATGGACAAAGTTAGTTGAAATAGACAGTTTTTGCATGAAAACTCATTCCTGGTGGAACTTCATAGCAAAGTACAAAGTTCGTTTTGGATGGATCAATTTAGTTGAAATAGACAGTTTTTGCATGAAAACTCATTCCTGGTGGAACTTCATAGCAAAGTACAAAGTTCGTTTTGGATGGATCAATTTAGTTGAAATAGACAGTTTTTGCATGAAAACTCATTCCTGGTGGAACTTCATAGCAAAGTACAAAGTTCGTTTTGGATGGATCAATTTAGTTGAAATAGACAGTTTTTGCATGAAAACTCATTCCTGGTGGAACTTCATAGCAAAGTACAAAGTTCGTTTTGGATGGACAAAGTTAGTTGAAATAGACAGTTTTTGCATAAAAACTCATTCCTGGTGGAACTTCATAGCAAAGTACAAAGTTCGTTTTGGATGGATCAATTTAGTTGAAATAGACAGTTTTTGCATGAAAACTCATTCCTGGTGGAACTTCATAGCAAAGTACAAAGTTCGTTTTGGATGGATCAATTTAGTTGAAATAGACAGTTTTTGCATGAAAACTCATTCCTGGTGGAACTTCATAGCAAAGTACAAAGTTCGTTTTGGATGGACGAATTAAGTTGAAATAGACAGTTTTTGTATGAAAACTCATTCCTGGTGGAACTTCATAGCAAAGTACAAAGTTCGAATCAGATGGACGAATTAAGTTGAAATAGACAGTTTTTGCATGAAAACTCATTCCTGGTAGAACTTCATAGCAAAGTACAAAGTTCGTTTTAGATGGACAAAGTTAGTTGAAATAGACAGTTTTTGTATGAAAACTCATTCCTGGTGGAACTTCATAGCAAAGTACAAAGTTCGAATCAGATGGACGAATTAAGTTGAAATAGACAGTTTTTGCATGAAAACTCATTCCTGGTGGAACTTCATAGCAAAGTACAAAGTTCGTTTTGGATATATCAATTTAGTTGAAATAGACAGTTTTTGCATGAAAACTCATTCCTGGTGGAACTTCATAGCAAAGTACAAAGTTCGTTTTGGATGGATCAATTTAGTTGAAATAGACAGTTTTTGCATGAAAACTCATTCCTGGTGGAACTTCATAGCAAAGTACAAAGTTCGTTTTGGATGGACAAAGTTAGTTGAAATAGACAGTTTTTGCATGAAAACTCATTCCTGGTGGAACTTCATAGCAAAGTACAAAGTTCGTTTTGGATGGACAAAGTTAGTTGAAATAGACAGTTTTTGCATAAAAACTCATTCCTGGTGGAACTTCATAGCAAAGTACAAAGTTCGTTTTGGATGGATCAATTTAGTTGAAATAGACAGTTTTTGCATGAAAACTCATTCCTGGTGGAACTTCATAGCAAAGTACAAAGTTCGTTTTGGATGGATCAATTTAGTTGAAATAGACAGTTTTTGCATGAAAACTCATTCCTGGTGGAACTTCATAGCAGAGTACAAAGTTCGTTTTGGATGGACAAAGTTAGTTGAAATAGACAGTTTTTGCATGAAAACTCATTCCTGGTGGAACTTCATAGCAAAGTACAAAGTTCGTTTTGGATGGACGAATTAAGTTGAAATAGACAGTTTTTGTATGAAAACTCATTCCCGGTGGAACTTCATAGCAAAGTACAAAGTTCGTTGTGGATGGACAAAGTTAGTTGAAATAGACAGTTTTTGCATGAAAACTCATTCCTGGTGGAACTTCATAGCAAAGTACAAAGTTCGTTATGGATGGACAAAGTTAGTTGAAATAGACAGTTTTTGCATGAAAACTCATTCCTGGTGGAACTTCATAGCAAAGTACAAAGTTCGTTTTGGATGGATCAATTTAGTTGAAATAGACAGTTTTTGCATGAAAACTCATTCCTGGTGGAACTTCATAGCAAAGTACAAAGTTCGTTTTGGATGGACAAAGTTAGTTGAAATAGACAGTTTTTGCATAAAAACTCATTCCTGGTGGAACTTCATAGCAAAGTACAAAGTTCGTTTTGGATGGATCAATTTAGTTGAAATAGACAGTTTTTGCATGAAAACTCATTCCTGGTGGAACTTCATAGCAAAGTACAAAGTTCGTGTTGGATGGATCAATTTAGTTGAAATAGACAGTTTTTGCATGAAAACTCATTCCTGGTGGAACTTCATAGCAAAGTACAAAGTTCGTTTTGGATGGACCAAGTTAGTTGAAATAGACAGTTTTTGCATGAAAACTCATTCCTGGTGGAACTTCATAGCAAAGTACAAAGTTCGTTTTGGATGGATCAATTTAGTTGAAATAGACAGTTTTTGCATGAAAACTCATTCCTGGTGGAACTTCATAGCAAAGTACAAAGTTCGTTTTGGATGGACGAATTAAGTTGAAATAGACAGTTTTTGCATGAAAACTCATTCCTGGTGGAACTTCATAGCAAAGTACAAAGTTCGTTTTGGATGGATCAATTTAGTTGAAATAGACAGTTTTTGCATGAAAACTCATTCCTGGTGGAACTTCATAGCAAAGTACAAAGTTCGTTTTGGATGGATCAATTTAGTTGAAATAGACAGTTTTTGCATGAAAACTCATTCCTGGTGGAACTTCATAGCAAAGTACAAAGTTCGTTTTGGATGGATCAATTTAGTTGAAATAGACAGTTTTTGCATGAAAACTCATTCCTGGTGGAACTTCATAGCAAAGTACAAAGTTCGTTTTGGATGGATCAATTTAGTTGAAATAGACAGTTTTTGCATGAAAACTCATTCCTGGTGGAACTTCATAGCAAAGTACAAAGTTCGTTTTGGATGGACAAAGTTAGTTGAAATAGACAGTTTTTGCATAAAAACTCATTCCTGGTGGAACTTCATAGCAAAGTACAAAGTTCGTTTTGGATGGATCAATTTAGTTGAAATAGACAGTTTTTGCATGAAAACTCATTCCTGGTGGAACTTCATAGCAAAGTACAAAGTTCGTTTTGGATGGATCAATTTAGTTGAAATAGACAGTTTTTGCATGAAAACTCATTCCTGGTGGAACTTCATAGCAAAGTACAAAGTTCGTTTTGGATGGACGAATTAAGTTGAAATAGACAGTTTTTGTATGAAAACTCATTCCTGGTGGAACTTCATAGCAAAGTACAAAGTTCGAATCAGATGGACGAATTAAGTTGAAATAGACAGTTTTTGCATGAAAACTCATTCCTGGTAGAACTTCATAGCAAAGTACAAAGTTCGTTTTAGATGGACAAAGTTAGTTGAAATAGACAGTTTTTGCATGAAAACTCATTCCTGGTGGAACTTCATAGCAAAGTACAAAGTTCGTTTTGGATGGATCAATTTAGTTGAAATAGACAGTTTTTGCATGAAAACTCATTCCTGGTGGAACTTCATAGCAAAGTACAAAGTTCGTTTTGGATATATCAATTTAGTTGAAATAGACAGTTTTTGCATGAAAACTCATTCCTGGTGGAACTTCATAGCAAAGTACAAAGTTCGTTTTGGATGGACAAAGTTAGTTGAAATAGACAGTTTTTGCATGAAAACTCATTCCTGGTGGAACTTCATAGCAAAGTACAAAGTTCGTTTTGGATGGACAAAGTTAGTTGAAATAGACAGTTTTTGCATGAAAACTCATTCCTGGTGGAACTTCATAGCAAAGTATAAAGTTCGTTTTGGATGGACGAATTAAGTTGAAATAGACAGTTTTTGCATAAAAACTCATTCCTGGTGGAACTTCATAGCAAAGTACAAAGTTCGTTTTGGATGGACAAAGTTAGTTGAAATAGACAGTTTTTGCATGAAAACTCATTCCTGGTGGAACTTCATAGCAAAGTACAAAGTTTGTTTTGGATGGACAAAGTTAGTTGAAATAGACAGTTTTTGCATGAAAACTCATTCCTGGTGGAACTTCATAGCAAAGTACAAAGTTCGTTTTGGATGGACAAAGTTAGTTAAAAAAGACAGTTTTTGCATAAAAACTCATTCCTGGTGGAACTTCATAGCAAAGTACAAAGTTCGTTTTGGATGGATCAATTTAGTTGAAATAGACAGTTTTTGCATGAAAACTCATTCCTGGTGGAACTTCATAGCAAAGTACAAAGTTCGTTTTGGATGGACAAAGTTAGTTGAAATAGACAGTTTTTGCATGAAAACTCATTCCTGGTGGAACTTCATAGCAAAGTACAAAGTTCGTTTTGGATGGACAAAGTTAGTTGAAATAGACAGTTTTTGCATGAAAACTCATTCCTGGTGGAACTTCATAGCAAAGTACAAAGTTCGTTTTGGATGGACAAAGTTAGTTGAAATAGACAGTTTTTGCATAAAAACTCATTCCTGGTGGAACTTCATAGCAAAGTACAAAGTTCGTTTTGGATGGATCAATTTAGTTGAAATAGACAGTTTTTGCATGAAAACTCATTCCTGGTGGAACTTCATAGCAAAGTACAAAGTTCGTTATGGATGGACAAAGTTAGTTGAAATAGACAGTTTTTGCATGAAAACTCATTCCTGGTGGAACTTCATAGCAAAGTACAAAGTTCGTTTTGGATGGACAAAGTTAGTTGAAATAGACAGTTTTTGCATAAAAACTCATTCCTGGTGGAACTTCATAGCAAAGTACAAAGTTCGTTTTGGATGGATCAATTTAGTTGAAATAGACAGTTTTTGCATGAAAACTCATTCCTGGTGGAACTTCATAGCAAAGTACAAAGTTCGTTTTGGATGGACAAAGTTAGTTGAAATAGACAGTTTTTGCATAAAAACTCATTCCTGGTGGAACTTCATAGCAAAGTACAAAGTTCGTTTTGGATGGATCAATTTAGTTGAAATAGACAGTTTTTGCATAAAAACTCATTCCTGGTGGAACTTCATAGCAAAGTACAAAGTTCGTTTTGGATGGATCAATTTAGTTGAAATAGACAGTTTTTGCATGAAAACTCATTCCTGGTGGAACTTCATAGCAAAGTACAAAGTTCGTTTTGGATGGACGAATTAAGTTGAAATAGACAGTTTTTGCATGAAAACTCATTCCTGGTGGAACTTCATAGCAAAGTACAAAGTTCGTTTTGGATGGATCAATTTAGTTGAAATAGACAGTTTTTGCATGAAAACTCATTCCTGGTGGAACTTCATAGCAAAGTACAAAGTTCGTTTTGGATGGACAAAGTTAGTTGAAATAGACAGTTTTTGCATAAAAACTCATTCCTGGTGGAACTTCATAGCAAAGTACAAAGTTCGTTTTGGATGGACCAAGTTAGTTGAAATAGACAGTTTTTGCATGAAAACTCATTCCTGGTGGAACTTCATAGCAAAGTACAAAGTTCGTTTTGGATGGATCAATTTAGTTGAAATAGACAGTTTTTGCATGAAAACTCATTCCTGGTGGAACTTCATAGCAAAGTACAAAGTTCGTTTTGGATGGACGAATTAAGATGAAATAGACAGTTTTTGCATGAAAACTCATTCCTGGTGGAACTTCATAGCAAAGTACAAAGTTCGTTTTGGATGGATCAATTTAGTTGAAATAGACAGTTTTTGCATGAAAACTCATTCCTGGTGGAACTTCATAGCAAAGTACAAAGTTCGTTGTGGATGGATCAATTTAGTTGAAATAGACAGTTTTTGCATGAAAACTCATTCCTGGTGGAACTTCATAGCAAAGTACAAAGTTCGTTTTGGATGGACGAATTAAGTTGAAATAGACAGTTTTTGCATGAAAACTCATTCCTGGTGGAACTTCATAGCAAAGTACAAAGTTCGTTTTGGATGGATCAATTTAGTTGAAATAGACAGTTTTTGCATGAAAACTCATTCCTGGTGGAACTTCATAGCAAAGTACAAAGTTCGTTATGGATGGACAAAGTTAGTTGAAATAGACAGTTTTTGCATGAAAACTCATTCCTGGTGGAACTTCATAGCAAAGTACAAAGTTCGTTTTGGATGGATCAATTTAGTTGAAATAGACAGTTTTTGCATGAAAACTCATTCCTGGTGGAACTTCATAGCAAAGTACAAAGTTCGTTTTGGATGGATCAATTTAGTTGAAATAGACAGTTTTTGCATGAAAACTCATTCCTGGTGGAACTTCATAGCAAAGTACAAAGTTCGTTTTGGATGGACGAATTAAGTTGAAATAGACAGTTTTTGCATGAAAACTCATTCCTGGTGGAACTTCATAGCAAAGTACAAAGTTCGTTTTGGATGGACAAAGTTAGTTGAAATAGACAGTTTTTGCATGAAAACTCATTCCTGGTGGAACTTCATAGCAAAGTACAAAGTTCGTTTTGGATGGATCAATTTAGTTGAAATAGACAGTTTTTGCATGAAAACTCATTCCTGGTGGAACTTCATAGCAAAGTACAAAGTTCGTTATGGATGGACAAAGTTAGTTGAAATAGACAGTTTTTGCATGAAAACTCATTCCTGGTGGAACTTCATAGCAAAGTACAAAGTTCGTTTTGGATGGATCAATTTAGTTGAAATAGACAGTTTTTGCATGAAAACTCATTCCTGGTGGAACTTCATAGCAAAGTACAAAGTTCGTTTTGGATGGATCAATTTAGTTGAAATAGACAGTTTTTGCATGAAAACTCATTCCTGGTGGAACTTCATAGCAAAGTACAAAGTTCGTTTTGGATGGACGAATTAAGTTGAAATAGACAGTTTTTGCATGAAAACTCATTCCTGGTGGAACTTCATAGCAAAGTACAAAGTTCGTTTTGGATGGACAAAGTTAGTTGAAATAGACAGTTTTTGCATGAAAACTCATTCCTGGTGGAACTTCATAGCAAAGTACAAAGTTCGTTTTGGATGGACAAAGTTAGTTGAAATAGACAGTTTTTGCATAAAAACTCATTCCTGGTGGAACTTCATAGCAAAGTACAAAGTTCGTTTTGGATGGACGAATTAAGTTGAAATAGACAGTTTTTGTATGAAAACTCATTCCTGGTGGAACTTCATAGTAAAGTACAAAGTTCGTTTTGGATGGACAAAGTTAGTTGAAATAGACAGTTTTTGCATGAAAACTCATTCCTGGTGGAACTTCATAGCAAAGTACAAAGTTCGTTTTGGATGGACGAATTAAGTTGAAATAGACAGTTTTTGCATGAAAATCCATTCCTGGTGGAACTTCATAGCAAAGTACAAAGTTCGTTTTGGATGGACCAAGTTAGTTGAAATAGACAGTTTTTGCATGAAAACTCATTCCTGGTGGAACTTCATAGCAAAGTACAAAGTTCGTTTTGGATGGTTCAATTTAGTTGAAATAGACAGTTTTTGCATGAAAACTCATTCCTGGTGGAACTTCATAGCAAAGTACAAAGTTCGTTTTGGATGGACGAATTAAGTTGAAATAGACAGTTTTTGCATGAAAACTCATTCCTGGTGGAACTTCATAGCAAAGTACAAAGTTCGTTTTGGATGGATCAATTTAGTTGAAATAGACAGTTTTTGCATGAAAACTCATTCCTGGTGGAACTTCATAGCAAAGTACAAAGTTCGTTTTGGATGGACAAAGTTAGTTGAAATAGACAGTTTTTGCATGAAAACTCATTCCTGGTGGAACTTCATAGCAAAGTACAAAGTTCGTTTTGGATGGATCAATTTAGTTGAAATAGACAGTTTTTGCATGAAAACTCATTCCTGGTGGAACTTCATAGCAAAGTACAAAGTTCGTTTTGGATGGATCAATTTAGTTGAAATAGACAGTTTTTGCATGAAAACTCATTCCTGGTGGAACTTCATAGCAAAGTACAAAGTTCGTTTTGGATGGACAAAGTTAGTTGAAATAGACAGTTTTTGCATGAAAACTCATTCCTGGTGGAACTTCATAGCAAAGTACAAAGTTCGTTTTGGATGGACGAATTAAGTTGAAATAGACAGTTTTTGCATGAAAACTCATTCCTGGTGGAACTTCATAGCAAAGTACAAAGTTCGTTTTGGATGGACGAATTAAGTTGAAATAGACAGTTTTTGCATGAAAACTCATTCCTGGTGGAACTTCATAGCAAAGTACAAAGTTCGTTTTGGATGGATCAATTTAGTTGAAATAGACAGTTTTTGCATAAAAACTCATTCCTGGTGGAACTTCATAGCAAAGTACAAAGTTCGTTTTGGATGGATCAATTTAGTTGAAATAGACAGTTTTTGCATGAAAACTCATTCCTGGTGGAACTTCATAGCAAAGTACAAAGTTCGTTTTGGATGGATCAATTTAGTTGAAATAGACAGTTTTTGCATGAAAACTCATTCCTGGTGGAACTTCATAGCAAAGTACAAAGTTCGTTTTGGATGGACGAATTAAGTTGAAATAGACAGTTTTTGTATGAAAACTCATTCCTGGTGGAACTTCATAGCAAAGTACAAAGTTCGAATCAGATGGACGAATTAAGTTGAAATAGACAGTTTTTGCATGAAAACTCATTCCTGGTAGAACTTCATAGCAAAGTACAAAGTTCGTTTTAGATGGACAAAGTTAGTTGAAATAGACAGTTTTTGCATGAAAACTCATTCCTGGTGGAACTTCATAGCAAAGTACAAAGTTCGTTTTGGATGGATCAATTTAGTTGAAATAGACAGTTTTTGCATGAAAACTCATTCCTGGTGGAACTTCATAGCAAAGTACAAAGTTCGTTTTGGATATATCAATTTAGTTGAAATAGACAGTTTTTGCATGAAAACTCATTCCTGGTGGAACTTCATAGCAAAGTACAAAGTTCGTTTTGGATGGATCAATTTAGTTGAAATAGACAGTTTTTGCATGAAAACTCATTCCTGGTGGAACTTCATAGCAAAGTACAAAGTTCGTTTTGGATGGACAAAGTTAGTTGAAATAGACAGTTTTTGCATGAAAACTCATTCCTGGTGGAACTTCATAGCAAAGTACAAAGTTCGTTTTGGATGGACAAAGTTAGTTGAAATAGACAGTTTTTGCATAAAAACTCATTCCTGGTGGAACTTCATAGCAAAGTACAAAGTTCGTTTTGGATGGATCAATTTAGTTGAAATAGACAGTTTTTGCATGAAAACTCATTCCTGGTGGAACTTCATAGCAAAGTACAAAGTTCGTTTTGGATGGATCAATTTAGTTGAAATAGACAGTTTTTGCATGAAAACTCATTCCTGGTGGAACTTCATAGCAGAGTACAAAGTTCGTTTTGGATGGACAAAGTTAGTTGAAATAGACAGTTTTTGCATGAAAACTCATTCCTGGTGGAACTTCATAGCAAAGTACAAAGTTCGTTTTGGATGGACGAATTAAGTTGAAATAGACAGTTTTTGTATGAAAACTCATTCCCGGTGGAACTTCATAGCAAAGTACAAAGTTCGTTTTGGATGGACAAAGTTAGTTAAAATAGACAGTTTTTGCATAAAAACTCATTCCTGGTGGAACTTCATAGCAAAGTACAAAGTTCGTTTTGGATGGACAAAGTTAGTTGAAATAGACAGTTTTTGCATGAAAACTCATTCCTGGTGGAACTTCATAGCAAAGTACAAAGTTCGTTTTGGATGGACGAATTAAGTTGAAATAGACAGTTTTTGTATGAAAACTCATTCCTGGTGGAACTTCATAGCAAAGTACAAAGTTCGAATCAGATGGACAAAGTTAGTTGAAATAGACAGTTTTTGCATGAAAACTCATTCCTGGTGGAACTTCATAGCAAAGTACAAAGTTCGTTTTGGATGGATCAATTTAGTTGAAATAGACAGTTTTTGCATGAAAACTCATTCCTGGTGGAACTTCATAGCAAAGTACAAAGTTCGTTTTGGATGGATCAATTTAGTTGAAATAGACAGTTTTTGCATGAAAACTCATTCCTGGTGGAACTTCATAGCAAAGTACAAAGTTCGTTTTGGATGGATCAATTTAGTTGAAATAGACAGTTTTTGCATGAAAACTCATTCCTGGTGGAACTTCATAGCAAAGTACAAAGTTCGTTTTGGATGGACAAAGTTAGTTGAAATAGACAGTTTTTGCATAAAAACTCATTCCTGGTGGAACTTCATAGCAAAGTACAAAGTTCGTTTTGGATGGATCAATTTAGTTGAAATAGACAGTTTTTGCATGAAAACTCATTCCTGGTGGAACTTCATAGCAAAGTACAAAGTTCGTTTTGGATGGATCAATTTAGTTGAAATAGACAGTTTTTGCATGAAAACTCATTCCTGGTGGAACTTCATAGCAAAGTATAAAGTTCGTTTTGGATGGACGAATTAAGTTGAAACAGACAGTTTTTGTATGAAAACTCATTCCTGGTGGAACTTCATAGCAAAGTACAAAGTTCGAATCAGATGGACGAATTAAGTTGAAATAGACAGTTTTTGCATGAAAACTCATTCCTGGTAGAACTTCATAGCAAAGTACAAAGTTCGTTTTAGATGGACAAAGTTAGTTGAAATAGACAGTTTTTGCATGAAAACTCATTCCTGGTGGAACTTCATAGCAAAGTACAAAGTTCGTTTTGGATGGATCAATTTAGTTTAAATAGACAGTTTTTGCATGAAAACTCATTCCTGGTGGAACTTCATAGCAAAGTATAAAGTTCGTTTTGGATATATCAATTTAGTTGAAATAGACAGTTTTTGCATGAAAACTCATTCCTGGTGGAACTTCATAGCAAAGTACAAAGTTCGTTTTGGATGGACAAAGTTAGTTGAAATAGACAGTTTTTGCATGAAAACTCATTCCTGGTGGAACTTCATAGCAAAGTACAAAGTTCGTTTTGGATGGACAAAGTTAGTTGAAATAGACAGTTTTTGCATAAAAACTCATTCCTGGTGGAACTTCATAGCAAAGTACAAAGTTCGTTTTGGATGGATCAATTTAGTTGAAATAGACAGTTTTTGCATGAAAACTCATTCCTGGTGGAACTTCATAGCAAAGTACAAAGTTCGTTTTGGATGGATCAATTTAGTTGAAATAGACAGTTTTTGCATGAAAACTCATTCCTGGTGGAACTTCATAGCAGAGTACAAAGTTCGTTTTGGATGGACAAAGTTAGTTGAAATAGACAGTTTTTGCATGAAAACTCATTCCTGGTGGAACTTCATAGCAAAGTACAAAGTTCGTTTTGGATGGACGAATTAAGCTGAAATAGACAGTTTTTGTATGAAAACTCATTCCCGGTGGAACTTCATAGCAAAGTACAAAGTTCGTTGTGGATGGACAAAGTTAGTTGAAATAGACAGTTTTTGCATAAAAACTCATTCCTGGTGGAACTTCATAGCAAAGTACAAAGTTCGTTTTGGATGGACAAAGTTAGTTGAAATAGACAGTTTTTGCATGAAAACTCATTCCTGGTGGAACTTCATAGCAAAGTACAAAGTTCGTTTTGGATGGACGAATTAAGTTGAAATAGACAGTTTTTGTATGAAAACTCATTCCTGGTGGAACTTCATAGCAAAGTACAAAGTTCGAATCAGATGGACAAAGTTAGTTGAAATAGACAGTTTTTGCATGAAAACTCATTCCTGGTGGAACTTCATAGCAAAGTACAAAGTTCGTTTTGGATGGATCAATTTAGTTGAAATAGACAGTTTTTGCATGAAAACTCATTCCTGGTGGAACTTCATAGCAAAGTACAAAGTTCGTTTTGGATGGACGAATTCAGTTGAAATAGACAGTTTTTGCATAAAAACTCATTCCTGGTGGAACTTCATAGCAAAGTACAAAGTTCGTTTTGGATGGACAAAGTTAGTTGAAATAGACAGTTTTTGCATAAAAACTCATTCCTGGTGGAACTTCATAGCAAAGTACAAAGTTCGTTTTAAATGGATCAATTTAGTTGAAATAGACAGTTTTTGCATGAAAACTCATTCCTGGTGGAACTTCATAGCAAAGTACAAAGTTCGTTGTGGATGGACAAAGTTAGTTGAAATAGACAGTTTTTGCATAAAAACTCATTCCTGGTGGAACTTCATAGCAAAGTACAAAGTTCGTTTTGGATGGACGAATTAAGTTGAAATAGACAGTTTTTGTATGAAAACTCATTCCCGGTGGAACTTCATAGCAAAGTACAAAGCTCGTTGTGGATGGACAAAGTTAGTTGAAATAGACAGTTTTTGCATAAAAACTCATTCCTGGTGGAACTTCATAGCAAAGTACAAAGTTCGTTTTGGATGGACAAAGTTAGTTGAAATAGACAGTTTTTGCATGAAAACTCATTCCTGGTGGAACTTCATAGCAAAGTACAAAGTTCGTTTTGGATGGACGAATTAAGTTGAAATAGACAGTTTTTGTATGAAAACTCATTCCTGGTGGAACTTCATAGCAAAGTACAAAGTTCGAATCAGATGGACAAAGTTAGTTGAAATAGACAGTTTTTGCATGAAAACTCATTCCTGGTGGAACTTCATAGCAAAGTACAAAGTTCGTTTTGGATGGACAAAGTTAGTTGAAATAGACAGTTTTTGCATGAAAACTCATTCCTGGTGGAACTTCATAGCAAAGTACAAAGTTCGTTTTGGATGGACGAATTCAGTTGAAATAGACAGTTTTTGCATAAAAACTCATTCCTGGTGGAACTTCATAGCAAAGTACAAAGTTCGTTTTGGATGGACAAAGTTAGTTGAAATAGACAGTTTTTGCATAAAAACTCATTCCTGGTGGAACTTCATAGCAAAGTACAAAGTTCGTTTTGGATGGATCAATTTAGTTGAAATAGACAGTTTTTGCATGAAAACTCATTCCTGGTGGAACTTCATAGCAAAGTACAAAGTTCGTTGTGGATGGACAAAGTTAGTTGAAATAGACAGTTTTTGCATAAAAACTCATTCCTGGTGGAACTTCATAGCAAAGTACAAAGTTCGTTTTGGATGGACAAAGTTAGTTGAAATAGACAGTTTTTGCATGAAAACTCATTCCTGGTGGAACTTCATAGCAAAGTACAAAGTTCGTTTTGGATGGACGAATTAAGTTGAAATAGACAGTTTTTGTATGAAAACTCATTCCTGGTGGAACTTCATAGCAAAGTACAAAGTTCGAATCAGATGGACAAAGTTAGTTGAAATAGACAGTTTTTGCATGAAAACTCATTCCTGGTGGAACTTCATAGCAAAGTACAAAGTTCGTTTTGGATGGACAAAGTTAGTTGAAATAGACAGTTTTTGCATGAAAACTCATTCCTGGTGGAACTTCATAGCAAAGTACAAAGTTCGTTTTGGATGGATCAATTTAGTTGAAATAGACAGTTTTTGCATGAAAACTCATTCCTGGTGGAACTTCATAGCAAAGTACAAAGTTCGTTTTGGATGGACAAAGTAAGTTGAAAAAGACAGTTTTTGCATGAAAACTCATTCCTGGTGGAACTTCATAGCAAAGTACAAAGTTCGTTTTGGATGGACGAATTAAGTTGAAATAGACAGTTTTTGTATGAAAACTCATTCCTGGTGGAACTTCATAGCAAAGTACAAAGTTCGTTTTGGATGGATCAATTTAGTTGAAATAGACAGTTTTTGCATGAAAACTCATTCCTGGTGGAACTTCATAGCAAAGTACAAAGTTCGTTTTGGATGGACGAATTAAGTTGAAATAGACAGTTTTTGTATGAAAACTCATTCCTGGTGGAACTTCATAGCAAAGTACAAAGTTCGAATCAGATGGACAAAGTTAGTTGAAATAGACAGTTTTTGCATGAAAACTCATTCCTGGTGGAACTTCATAGCAAAGTACAAAGTTCGTTTTGGATGGACAAAGTTAGTTGAAATAGACAGTTTTTGCATGAAAACTCATTCCTGGTGGAACTTCATAGCAAAGTACAAAGTTCGTTTTGGATGGATCAATTTAGTTGAAATAGACAGTTTTTGCATGAAAACTCATTCCTGGTGGAACTTCATAGTAAAGTACAAAGTTCGTTTTGGATGGACAAAGTTAGTTGAAATAGACAGTTTTTGCATGAAAACTCATTCCTGGTGGAACTTCATAGCAAAGTACAAAGTTCGTTTTGGATGGACGAAATAAGTTGAAATAGACAGTTTTTGTATGAAAACTCATTCCTGGTGGAACTTCATAGCAAAGTACAAAGTTCGAATCAGATGGACGAATTAAGTTGAAATAGACAGTTTTTGCATAAAAACTCATTCCTGGTGGAACTTCATAGCAAAGTACAAAGTTCGTTTTGGATGGACAAAGTTAGTTGAAATAGACAGTTTTTGCATGAAAACTCATTCCTGGTGGAACTTCATAGCAAAGTACAAAGTTAGTTTTGGATGGATCAATTTAGTTGAAATAGACAGTTTTTGCATGAAAACTCATTCCTGGTGGAACTTCATAGCAAAGTACAAAGTTCGAATCAGATGGACAAAGTTAGTTGAAATAGACAGTTTTTGCATGAAAACTCATTCCTGGTAGAACTTCATAGCAAAGTACAAAGTTCGTTTTAGATGGACAAAGTTAGTTGAAATAGACAGTTTTTGCATGAAAACTCATTCCTGGTGGAACTTCATAGCAAAGTACAAAGTTCGTTTTGGATGGATCAATTTAGTTGAAATAGACAGTTTTTGCATGAAAACTCATTCCTGGTGGAACTTCATAGCAAAGTACAAAGTTCGAATCAGATGGACGAATTAAGTTGAAATAGACAGTTTTTGCATAAAAACTCATTCCTGGTGGAACTTCATAGCAAAGTACAAAGTTCGTTTTGGATGGACAAAGTTAGTTGAAATAGACAGTTTTTGCATAAAAACTCATTCCTGGTGGAACTTCATAGCAAAGTACAAAGTTCGTTTTGGATGGATCAATTTAGTTGAAATAGACAATTTTTGCATGAAAACTCATTCCTGGTGGAACTTCATAGCAAAGTACAAAGTTCGTTTTGGATGGACGAATTAAGTTGAAATAGACAGTTTTTGTATGAAAACTCATTCCTGGTGGAACTTCATAGCAAAGTACAAAGTTCGAATCAGATGGACGAATTAAGTTGAAATAGACAGTTTTTGCATGAAAACTCATTCCTGGTGGAACTTCATAGCAAAGTACAAAGTTCGAATCAGATGGACGAATTAAGTTGAAATAGACAGTTTTTGCATGAAAACTCATTCCTGGTGGAACTTCATAGCAAAGTACAAAGTTCGTTTTGGATGGACGAATTAAGTTGAAATAGACAGTTTTTGTATGAAAACTCATTCCTGGTGGAACTTCATAGCAAAGTACAAAGTTCGAATCAGATGGACGAATTAAGTTGAAATAGACAGTTTTTGCATGAAAACTCATTCCTGGTGGAACTTCATAGCAAAGTACAAAGTTCGTTTTGGATGGACAAAGTTAGTTGAAATAGACAGTTTTTGCATAAAAACTCATTCCTGGTGGAACTTCATAGCAAAGTACAAAGTTCGTTTTGGATGGATCAATTTAGTTGAAATAGACAGTTTTTGCATGAAAACTCATTCCTGGTGGAACTTCATAGCAAAGTACAAAGTTCGTTTTGGATGGATCAATTTAGTTGAAATAGACAGTTTTTGCATGAAAACTCATTCCTGGTGGAACTTCATAGCAAAGTACAAAGTTCGAATCAGATGGACGAATTAAGTTGAAATAGACAGTTTTTGCATGAAAACTCATTCCTGGTGGAACTTCATAGCAAAGTACAAAGTTCGTTTTGGATGGACGAATTAAGTTGAAATAGACAGTTTTTGTATGAAAACTCATTCCTGGTGGAACTTCATAGCAAAGTACAAAGTTCGAATCAGATGGACGAATTAAGTTGAAATAGACAGTTTTTGCATGAAAACTCATTCCTGGTGGAACTTCATAGCAAAGTACAAAGTTCGTTTTGGATGGACAAAGTTAGTTGAAATAGACAGTTTTTGCATGAAAACTCATTCCTGGTGGAACTTCATAGCAAAGTACAAAGTTCGTATCGGATGCACCAATTTAGTTGAAATAGACAGTTCTTGCATGAAAACTCATTCCTGGTAGAACTTCATAGCAAAGTACAAAGTTCGTTTTGGATGGATCAATTTAGTTAAAATAGACAGTTTTTGCATGAAAACTCATTCCTGGTGGAACTTCATAGCAAAGTACAAAGTTCGAATCAGATGGACGAATTAAGTTGAAATAGACAGTTTTTGCATGAAAACGCATTCCTGGTGGAACTTCATAGCATAGTACAAAGTTCGTTTTGGATGGAAAAAGTTAGTTGAAATAGACAGTTTTTGCATGAAAACTCATTCCTGGTGGAACTTCATAGCAAAGTACAAAGTTCGTATCGGATGCACCAATTTAGTTGAAATAGACAGTTCTTGCATGAAAACTCATTCCTGGTAGAACTTCATAGCAAAGTACAAAGTTCGTTTTGGATGGATCAATTTAGTTAAAATAGACAGTTTTTGCATGAAAACTCATTCCTGGTGGAACTTCATAGCAAAGTACAAAGTTCGTATCGGATGCACCAATTTAGTTGAAATAGACAGTTCTTGCATGAAAACTCATTCCTGGTGGAACTTCATAGCAAAGTACAAAGTTCGTTTTGGATGGACAAAGTTAGTTGAAATAGACAGTTTTTGCATGAAAACTCATTCCTGGTGGAACTTCATAGCAAAGTACAAAGTTCGTTTTGGATGGATCAATTTAGTTGAAATAGACAGTTTTTGCATGAAAACTCATTCCTGGTGGAACTTCATAGCAAAGTACAAAGTTCGTATCGGATGCACCAATTTAGTTGAAATAGACAGTTCTTGCATGAAAACTCATTCCTGGTGGAACTTCATAGCAAAGTACAAAGTTCGTATCGGATGCACCAATTTAGTTGAAATAGACAGTTTTTGCATGAAAACTCATTCCTGGTGGAACTTCATAGCAAAGTACAAAGTTCGTTTTGGATGGACAAAGTTAGTTGAAATAGACAGTTTTTGCATGAAAACTCATTCCTGGTGGAACTTCATAGCAAAGTACAAAGTTCGTATCGGATGCACCAATTTAGTTGAAATAGACAGTTCTTGCATGAAAACTCATTCCTGGTGGAACTTCATAGCAAAGTACAAAGTTCGTTTTGGATGGATCAATTTAGTTAAAATAGACAGTTTTTGCATGAAAACTCATTCCTGGTGGAACTTCATAGCAAAGTACAAAGTTCGTTTTGGATGGACAAAGTTAGTTGAAATAGACAGTTTTTGCATGAAAACTCATTCCTGGTGGAACTTCATAGCAAAGTACAAAGTTCGTATCGGATGCACCAATTTAGTTGAAATAGACAGTTTTTGCATGAAAACTCATTCCTGGTGGAACTTCATAGCAAAGTACAAAGTTCGTTTTGGATGGACAAAGTTAGTTGAAATAGACAGTTTTTGCATGAAAACTCATTCCTGGTGGAACTTCATAGCAAAGTACAAAGTTCGTATCGGATGCACCAATTTAGTTGAAATAGACAGTTCTTGCATGAAAACTCATTCCTGGTAGAACTTCATAGCAAAGTACAAAGTTCGTTTTGGATGGATCAATTTAGTTAAAATAGACAGTTTTTGCATGAAAACTCATTCCTGGTGGAACTTCATAGCAAAGTACAAAGTTCGAATCAGATGGACGAATTAAGTTGAAATAGACAGTTTTTGCATGAAAACTCATTCCTGGTGGAACTTCATAGCATAGTACAAAGTTCGTTTTGGATGGAAAAAGTTAGTTGAAATAGACAGTTTTTGCATGAAAACTCATTCCTGGTGGAACTTCATAGCAAAGTACAAAGTTCGTATCGGATGCACCAATTTAGTTGAAATAGACAGTTCTTGCATGAAAACTCATTCCTGGTAGAACTTCATAGCAAAGTACAAAGTTCGTTTTGGATGGATCAATTTAGTTAAAATAGACAGTTTTTGCATGAAAACTCATTCCTGGTGGAACTTCATAGCAAAGTACAAAGTTCGTATCGGATGCACCAATTTAGTTGAAATAGACAGTTCTTGCATGAAAACTCATTCCTGGTAGAACTTCATAGCAAAGTACAAAGTTCGTTTTGGATGGATCAATTTAGTTAAAATAGACAGTTCTTGCATGAAAACTCATTCCTGGTGGAACTTCATAGCAAAGTACAAAGTTCGTTTTGGATGGACAAAGTTAGTTGAAATAGACAGTTTTTGCATGAAAACTCATTCCTGGTGGAACTTCATAGCAAAGTACAAAGTTCGTTTTGGATGGATCAATTTAGTTGAAATAGACAGTTTTTGCATGAAAACTCATTCCTGGTGGAACTTCATAGCAAAGTACAAAGTTCGTATCGGATGCACCAATTTAGTTGAAATAGACAGTTCTTGCATGAAAACTCATTCCTGGTGGAACTTCATAGCAAAGTACAAAGTTCGTATCGGATGCACCAATTTAGTTGAAATAGACAGTTTTTGCATGAAAACTCATTCCTGGTGGAACTTCATAGCAAAGTACAAAGTTCGTTTTGGATGGACAAAGTTAGTTGAAATAGACAGTTTTTGCATGAAAACTCATTCCTGGTGGAACTTCATAGCAAAGTACAAAGTTCGTTTTGGATGGACAAAGTTAGTTGAAATAGACAGTTTTTGCATGAAAACTCATTCCTGGTGGAACTTCATAGCAAAGTACAAAGTTCGTATCGGATGCACCAATTTAGTTGAAATAGACAGTTCTTGCATGAAAACTCATTCCTGGTAGAACTTCATAGCAAAGTACAAAGTTCGTTTTGGATGGATCAATTTAGTTAAAATAGACAGTTTTTGCATGAAAACTCATTCCTGGTAGAACTTCATAGCAAAGTACAAAGTTCGTTTTGGATGGACGAATTAAGTTGAAATAGACAGTTTTTGTATGAAAACTCATTCCTGGTGGAACTTCATAGCAAAATACAAAGTTCGTTTTGGATGGACAAAGTTAGTTGAAATAGACAGTTTTTGCATGAAAACTCATTCCTGGTGGAACTTCATAGCAAAGTAAAAAGTTCGTTTTGGATGGATCAATTTAGTTGAAATAGACAGTTTTTGCATGAAAACTCATTCCTGGTGGAACTTCATAGCAAAGTACAAAGTTCGAATCAGATGGACGAATTAAGTTAAAATAGACAGTTTTTGCATGAAAACTCATTCCTGGTGGAACTTCATAGCATAGTACAAAGTTCGTTTTGGATGGAAAAAGTTAGTTGAAATAGACAGTTTTTGCATGAAAACTCATTCCTGGTGGAACTTCATAGCAAAGTACAAAGTTCGTATCGGATGCACCAATTTAGTTGAAATAGACAGTTCTTGCATGAAAACTCATTCCTGGTGGAACTTCATAGCAAAGTACAAAGTTCGTTTTGGATGGACAAAGTTAGTTGAAATAGACAGTTTTTGCATGAAAACTCATTCCTGGTGGAACTTCATAGCAAAGTACAAAGTTCGTTTTGGATGGATCAATTTAGTTGAAATATACAGTTTTTGCATGAAAACTCATTCCTGGTGGAACTTCATAGCAAAGTACAAAGTTCGTATCGGATGCACCAATTTAGTTGAAATAGACAGTTCTTGCATGAAAACTCATTCCTGGTGGAACTTCATAGCAA
Organism: Anopheles moucheti; assembly: GCF_943734755.1. NCBI lineage: Eukaryota > Metazoa > Arthropoda > Insecta > Diptera > Culicidae > Anopheles > Anopheles moucheti. The sequence continues at coordinate 88,530 of NW_026453732.1, forward strand.
AGTACAAAGTTCGTATCGGATGCACCAATTTAGTTGAAATAGACAGTTTTTGCATGAAAACTCATTCCTGGTGGAACTTCATAGCAAAGTACAAAGTTCGAATCAGATGGACGAATTAAGTTGAAATAGACAGTTTTTGCATGAAAACTCATTCCTGGTGGAACTTCATAGCATAGTACAAAGTTCGTTTTGGATGGATCAATTTAGTTGAAATATACAGTTTTTGCATGAAAACTCATTCCTGGTGGAACTTCATAGCAAAGTACAAAGTTCGTATCGGATGCACCAATTTAGTTGAAATAGACAGTTCTTGCATGAAAACTCATTCCTGGTAGAACTTCATAGCAAAGTACAAAGTTCGTTTTGGATGGACAAAGTTAGTTGAAATAGACAGTTTTTGCATGAAAACTCATTCCTGGTGGAACTTCATAGCAAAGTACAAAGTTCGTATCGGATGCACCAATTTAGTTGAAATAGACAGTTCTTGCATGAAAACTCATTCCTGGTGGAACTTCATAGCAAAGTACAAAGTTCGTTTTGGATGGACAAAGTTAGTTGAAATAGACAGTTTTTGCATGAAAACTCATTCCTGGTGGAACTTCATAGCAAAGTACAAAGTTCGTTTTGGATGGATCAATTTAGTTGAAATAGACAGTTTTTGCATGAAAACTCATTCCTGGTGGAACTTCATAGCAAAGTACAAAGTTCGTATCGGATGCACCAATTTAGTTGAAATAGACAGTTCTTGCATGAAAACTCATTCCTGGTAGAACTTCATAGCAAAGTACAAAGTTCGTTTTGGATGGATCAATTTAGTTAAAATAGACAGTTTTTGCATGAAAACTCATTCCTGGTGGAACTTCATAGCAAAGTACAAAGTTCGTATCGGATGCACCAATTTAGTTGAAATAGACAGTTCTTGCATGAAAACTCATTCCTGGTGGAACTTCATAGCAAAGTACAAAGTTCGTTTTGGATGGACAAAGTTAGTTGAAATAGACAGTTTTTGCATGAAAACTCATTCCTGGTGGAACTTCATAGCAAAGTACAAAGTTCGTTTTGGATGGATCAATTTAGTTGAAATAGACAGTTTTTGCATGAAAACTCATTCCTGGTGGAACTTCATAGCAAAGTACAAAGTTCGTATCGGATGCACCAATTTAGTTGAAATAGACAGTTCTTGCATGAAAACTCATTCCTGGTGGAACTTCATAGCAAAGTACAAAGTTCGTTTTGGATGGACAAAGTTAGTTGAAATAGACAGTTTTTGCATGAAAACTCATTCCTGGTGGAACTTCATAGCAAAGTACAAAGTTCGTATCGGATGCACCAATTTAGTTGAAATAGACAGTTCTTGCATGAAAACTCATTCCTGGTGGAACTTCATAGCAAAGTACAAAGTTCGTTTTGGATGGACAAAGTTAGTTGAAATAGACAGTTTTTGCATGAAAACTCATTCCTGGTGGAACTTCATAGCAAAGTACAAAGTTCGTTTTGGATGGATCAATTTAGTTAAAATAGACAGTTTTTGCATGAAAACTCATTCCTGGTGGAACTTCATAGCAAAGTACAAAGTTCGTTTTGGATGGATCAATTTAGTTGAAATAGACAGTTCTTGCATGAAAACTCATTCCTGGTGGAACTTCATAGCAAAGTACAAAGTTCGTATCGGATGCACCAATTTAGTTGAAATAGACAGTTTTTGCATGAAAACTCATTCCTGGTGGAACTTCATAGCAAAGTACAAAGTTCGTTTTGGATGGACAAAGTTAGTTGAAATAGACAGTTTTTGCATGAAAACTCATTCCTGGTGGAACTTCATAGCAAAGTACAAAGTTCGTTTTGGATGGACAAAGTTAGTTGAAATAGACAGTTTTTGCATGAAAACTCATTCCTGGTGGAACTTCATAGCAAAGTACAAAGTTCGTATCGGATGCACCAATTTAGTTGAAATAGACAGTTCTTGCATGAAAACTCATTCCTGGTAGAACTTCATAGCAAAGTACAAAGTTCGTTTTGGATGGATCAATTTAGTTAAAATAGACAGTTTTTGCATGAAAACTCATTCCTGGTGGAACTTCATAGCAAAGTACAAAGTTCGAATCAAATGGACGAATTAAGTTGAAATAGACAGTTTTTGCATGAAAACTCATTCCTGGTGGAACTTCATAGCATAGTACAAAGTTCGTTTTGGATGGAAAAAGTTAGTTGAAATAGACAGTTTTTGCATGAAAACTCATTCCTGGTGGAACTTCATAGCAAAGTACAAAGTTCGTATCGGATGCACCAATTTAGTTGAAATAGACAGTTCTTGCATGAAAACTCATTCCTGGTAGAACTTCATAGCAAAGTACAAAGTTCGTTTTGGATGGACAAAGTTAGTTGAAATAGACAGTTTTTGCATGAAAACTCATTCCTGGTGGAACTTCATAGCAAAGTACAAAGTTCGTATCGGATGCACCAATTTAGTTGAAATAGACAGTTCTTGCATGAAAACTCATTCCTGGTGGAACTTCATAGCAAAGTACAAAGTTCGTTTTGGATGGACAAAGTTAGTTGAAATAGACAGTTTTTGCATGAAAACTCATTCCTGGTGGAACTTCATAGCAAAGTACAAAGTTCGTTTTGGATGGATCAATTTAGTTGAAATAGACAGTTTTTGCATGAAAACTCATTCCTGGTGGAACTTCATAGCAAAGTACAAAGTTCGTATCGGATGCACCAATTTAGTTGAAATAGACAGTTTTTGCATGAAAACTCATTCCTGGTGGAACTTCATAGCAAAGTACAAAGTTCGTATCGGATGCACCAATTTAGTTGAAATAGACAGTTCTTGCATGAAAACTCATTCCTGGTGGAACTTCATAGCAAAGTACAAAGTTCGTTTTGGATGGACAAAGTTAGTTGAAATAGACAGTTTTTGCATGAAAACTCATTCCTGGTGGAACTTCATAGCAAAGTACAAAGTTCGTATCGGATGCACCAATTTAGTTGAAATAGACAGTTCTTGCATGAAAACTCATTCCTGGTGGAACTTCATAGCAAAGTACAAAGTTCGTTTTGGATGGACAAAGTTAGTTGAAATAGACAGTTTTTGCATGAAAACTCATTCCTGGTGGAACTTCATAGCAAAGTACAAAGTTCGTATCGGATGCACCAATTTAGTTGAAATAGACAGTTTTTGCATGAAAACTCATTCCTGGTGGAACTTCATAGCAAAGTACAAAGTTCGTATCGGATGCACCAATTTAGTTGAAATAGACAGTTCTTGCATGAAAACTCATTCCTGGTGGAACTTCATAGCAAAGTACAAAGTTCGTTTTGGATGGACAAAGTTAGTTGAAATAGACAGTTTTTGCATGAAAACTCATTCCTGGTGGAACTTCATAGCAAAGTACAAAGTTCGTTTTGGATGGATCAATTTAGTTGAAATAGACAGTTTTTGCATGAAAACTCATTCCTGGTGGAACTTCATAGCAAAGTACAAAGTTCGTATCGGATGCACCAATTTAGTTGAAATAGACATTTCTTGCATGAAAACTCATTCCTGGTGGAACTTCATAGCAAAGTACAAAGTTCGTATTGGATGCACCAATTTAGTTGAAATAGACAGTTCTTGCATGAAAACTCATTCCTGGTGGAACTTCATAGCAAAGTACAAAGTTCGTTTTGGATGGACAAAGTTAGTTGAAATAGACAGTTCTTGCATGAAAACTCATTCCTGGTGGAACTTCATAGCAAAGTACAAAGTTCGTATCGAATGCACCAATTTAGTTGAAATAGACAGTTCTTGCATGAAAACTCATTCCTGGTGGAACTTCATAGCAAAGTACAAAGTTCGTTTTGGATGCACCAATTTAGTTGAAATAGACAGCTCTTGCATGAAAACTCATTCCTGGTGGAACTTCATAGCAAAGTACAAAGTTCGTTTTGGATGGACAAAGTTAGTTGAAATAGACAGTTTTTGCATGAAAACTCATTCCTGGTGGAACTTCATAGCAAAGTACAAAGTTCGTATCGGATGCACCAATTTAGTTGAAATAGACAGTTCTTGCATGAAAACTCATTCCTGGTGGAACTTCATAGCAAAGTACAAAGTTCGTTTTGGATGGACAAAGTTAGTTGAAATAGACAGTTTTTGCATGAAAACTCATTCCTGGTGGAACTTCATAGCAAAGTACAAAGTTCGTATCGGATGCACCAATTTAGTTGAAATAGACAGTTCTTGCATGAAAACTCATTCCTGGTAGAACTTCATAGCAAAGTACAAAGTTCGTTTTGGATGGATCAATTTAGTTAAAATAGACAGTTTTTGCATGAAAACTCATTCCTGGTGGAACTTCATAGCAAAGTACAAAGTTCGTTTTGGATGGACAAAGTTAGTTGAAATAGACAGTTTTTGCATGAAAACTCATTCCTGGTGGAACTTCATAGCAAAGTACAAAGTTCGTTTTGGATGGACAAAGTTAGTTGAAATAGACAGTTTTTGCATAAAAACTCATTCCTGGTGGAACTTCATAGCAAAGTACAAAGTTCGTTTTGGATGGATCAATTTAGTTGAAATAGACAGTTTTTGCATAAAAACTCATTCCTGGTGGAACTTCATAGCAAAGTACAAAGTTCGTTTTGGATGGACAAAGTTAGTTGAAGTAGACAGTTTTTGCATAAAAACTTATTCCTGGTGGAACTTCATAGCAAAGTAAAAAGTTCGTTTTGGATGGATCAATTTAGTTGAAATAGACAGTTTTTGCATGAAAACTCATTCCTGGTGGAACTTCATAGCAAAGTACAAAGTTCGTTTTGGATGGACAAAGTTAGTTGAAATAGACAGTTTTTGCATGAAAACTCATTCCTGGTGGAACTTCATAGCAAAGTACAAAGTTCGTTTTGGATGGACGAATTAAGTTGAAATAGACAGTTTTTGTATGAAAACTCATTCCTGGTGGAACTTCATAGCAAAGTACAAAGTTCGAATCAGATGGACGAATTAAGTTGAAATAGACAGTTTTTGCATGAAAACTCATTCCTGGTGGAACTTCATAGCATAGTACAAAGTTCGAATCAGATGGACGAATTAAGTTGAAATAGACAGTTTTTTCATGAAAATTCATTCCTGGTAGAACTTCATAGCAAAGTACAAAGTTCGTTTTAGATGGACAAAGTTAGTTGAAATAGACAGTTTTTGCATGAAAACTCATTCCTGGTGGAACTTCATAGCAAAGTACAAAGTTCGTATCGGATGCACCAATTTAGTTGAAATAGACAGTTCTTGCATGAAAACTCATTCGTGGTGGAACTTCATAGCAAAGTACAAAGTTCGTTTTGGATGGACAAAGTTAGTTGAAATAGACAGTTTTTGCATGAAAACTCATTCCTGGTGGAACTTCATAGCAAAGTACAAAGTTCGTATCGGATGCACCAATTTAGTTGAAATAGACAGTTCTTGCATGAAAACTCATTCCTGGTGGAACTTCATAGCAAAGTACAAAGTTCGTATCGGATGCACCAATTTAGTTGAAATAGACAGTTTTTGCATGAAAACTCATTCCTGGTGGAACTTCATAGCAAAGTACAAAGTTCGTATCGGATGCACCAATTTAGTTGAAATAGACAGTTCTTGCATGAAAACTCATTCCTGGTGGAACTTCATAGCAAAGTACAAAGTTCGTATCGGATGCACCAATTTAGTTGAAATAGACAGTTTTTGCATGAAAACTCATTCCTGGTGGAACTTCATAGCAAAGTACAAAGTTCGTATCGGATGCACCAATTTAGTTGAAATAGACAGTTTTTGCATGAAAACTCATTCCTGGTGGAACTTCATAGCAAAGTACAAAGTTCGTATCGGATGCACCAATTTAGTTGAAATAGACAGTTTTTGCATGAAAACTCATTCCTGCTGGAACTTCATAGCAAAGTACAAAGTTCGTTTTGGATGGACGAATTAAGTTGAAATAGACAGTTTTTGCATGAAAACTCATTCCTGGTGGAACTTCATAGCATAGTACAAAGTTCGAATCAGATGGACGAATTAAGTTGAAATAGACAGTTTTTGCATGAAAACTCATTCCTGGTAGAACTTCATAGCAAAGTACAAAGTTCGTTTTAGATGGACAAAGTTAGTTGAAATAGACAGTTTTTGCATGAAAACTCATTCCTGGTGGAACTTCATAGCAAAGTACAAAGTTCGTATCGGATGCACCAATTTAGTTGAAATAGACAGTTCTTGCATGAAAACTCATTCCTGGTGGAACTTCATAGCAAAGTACAAAGTTCGTATCGGATGCACCAATTTAGTTGAAATAGACAGTTTTTGCATGAAAACTCATTCCTGGTGGAACTTCATAGCAAAGTACAAAGTTCGTATCGGATGCACCAATTTAGTTGAAATAGACAGTTCTTGCATGAAAACTCATTCCTGGTGGAACTTCATAGCAAAGTACAAAGTTCGTTTTGGATGGACAAAGTTAGTTGAAATAGACAGTTTTTGCATGAAAACTCATTCCTGGTGGAACTTCATAGCAAAGTACAAAGTTCGTATCGGATGCACCAATTTAGTTGAAATAGACAGTTCTTGCATGAAAACTCATTCCTGGTAGAACTTCATAGCAAAGTACAAAGTTCGTTTTGGATGGATCAATTTAGTTGAAATAGACAGTTTTTGCATGAAAACTCATTCTTGGTGGAACTTCATAGCAAAGTACAAAGTTCGTTTTGGATGGACAAAGTTAGTTGAAATAGACAGTTTTTGCATAAAAACTCATTCCTGGTAGAACTTCATAGCAAAGTACAAAGTTCGTTTTAGATGGACAAAGTTAGTTGAAATAGACAGTTTTTGCATGAAAACTCATTCCTGGTGGAACTTCATAGCAAAGTACAAAGTTCGTTTTGGATGGACAAAGTTAGTTGAAATAGACAGCTTTTGCATAAAAACTCATTCCTGGTGGAACTTCATAGCAAAGTACAAAGTTCGTTTTGGATGGACAAAGTTAGTTGAAATAGACAGTTTTTGCATGAAAACTCATTCCTGGTGGAACTTCATAGCAAAGTACAAAGTTCGTTTTGGATGGACAAAGTTAGTTGAAATAGACAGTTTTTGCATAAAAACTCATTCCTGGTGGAACTTCATAGCAAAGTACAAAGTTCGTTTTGGATGGATCAATTTAGTTGAAATAGACAGTTTTTGCATGAAAACTCATTCCTGGTGGAACTTCATAGCAAAGTACAAAGTTCGTTTTGGATGGACAAAGTTAGTTGAAATAGACAGTTTTTGCATAAAAACTCATTCCTGGTGGAACTTCATAGCAAAGTAAAAAGTTCGTTTTGGATGGATCAATTTAGTTGAAATAGACAGTTTTTGCATGAAAACTCATTCCTGGTGGAACTTCATAGCAAAGTACAAAGTTCGTTTTGGATGGACAAAGTTAGTTGAAATAGACAGTTTTTGCATGAAAACTCATTCCTGGTGGAACTTCATAGCAAAGTACAAAGTTCGTTTTGGATGGACGAATTAAGTTGAAATAGACAGTTTTTGTATGAAAACTCATTCCTGGTGGAACTTCATAGCAAAGTACAAAGTTCGAATCAGATGGACGAATTAAGTTGAAATAGACAGTTTTTGCATGAAAATTCATTCCTGGTGGAACTTCATAGCATAGTACAAAGTTCGAATCAGATGGACGAATTAAGTTGAAATAGACAGTTTTTGCATGAAAACTCATTCCTGGTAGAACTTCATAGCAAAGTACAAAGTTCGTTTTGGATGGACAAAGTTAGTTGAAATAGACAGTTTTTGCATGAAAACTCATTCCTGGTGGAACTTCATAGCAAAGTACAAAGTTCGTTTTGGATGGACAAAGTTAGTTGAAATAGACAGTTTTTGCATGAAAACTCATTCCTGGTGGAACTTCATAGCAAAGTACAAAGTTCGTATCGGATGCACCAATTTAGTTGAAATAGACAGTTCTTGCATGAAAACTCATTCCTGGTGGAACTTCATAGCAAAGTACAAAGTTCGTTTTTAATGGACAAAGTTAGTTGAAATAGACAGTTTTTGCATGAAAACTCATTCCTGGTGGAACTTCATAGCAAAGTACAAAGTTCGTATCGGATGCACCAATTTAGTTGAAATAGACAGTTCTTGCATGAAAACTCATTCCTGGTAGAACTTCATAGCAAAGTACAAAGTTCGTTTTGGATGGATCAATTTAGTTAAAATAGACAGTTTTTGCATGAAAACTCATTCCTGGTGGAACTTCATAGCAAAGTACAAAGATCGAATCAGATGGACGAATTAAGTTGAAATAGACAGTTTTTGCATGAAAACTCATTCCTGGTGGAACTTCATAGCATAGTACAAAGTTCGAATCAGATGGACGAATTAAGTTGAAATAGACAGTTTTTGCATGAAAACTCATTCCTGGTGGAACTTCATAGCAAAGTACAAAGTTCGTTTTGGATGGACAAAGTTAGTTGAAATAGACAGTTTTTGCATGAAAACTCATTCCTGGTGGAACTTCATAGCAAAGTACAAAGTTCGTATCGGATGCACCAATTTAGTTGAAATAGACAGTTCTTGCATGAAAACTCATTCCTGGTGGAACTTCATAGCAAAGTACAAAGTTCGTTTTGGATGGATCAATTTAGTTGAAATAGACAGTTTTTGCATGAAAACTCATTCCTGGTGGAACTTCATAGCAAAGTACAAAGTTCGTTTTGGATGGACAAAGTTAGTTGAAATAGACAGTTTTTGCATGAAAACTCATTCCTGGTGGAACTTCATAGCAAAGTACAAAGTTCGTATCGGATGCACCAATTTAGTTGAAATAGACAGTTCTTGCATGAAAACTCATTCCTGGTAGAACTTCATAGCAAAGTACAAAGTTCGTTTTAGATGGACAAAGTTAGTTGAAATAGACAGTTTTTGCATGAAAACTCATTCCTGGTGGAACTTCATAGCAAAGTACAAAGTTCGTATCGGATGCACCAATTTAGTTGAAATAGACAGTTCTTGCATGAAAACTCATTCCTGGTGGAACTTCATAGCAAAGTACAAAGTTCGTTTTGGATGGATCAATTTAGTTGAAATAGACAGTTTTTGCATGAAAACTCATTCCTGGTGGAACTTCATAGCAAAGTACAAAGTTCGTTTTGGATGGACAAAGTTAGTTGAAATAGACAGTTTTTGCATGAAAACTCATTCCTGGTGGAACTTCATAGCAAAGTACAAAGTTCGTATCGGATGCACCAATTTAGTTGAAATAGACAGTTCTTGCATGAAAACTCATTCCTGGTGGAACTTCATAGCAAAGTACAAAGTTCGTTTTGGATGGACAAAGTTAGTTGAAATAGACAGTTTTTGCATGAAAACTCATTCCTGGTGGAACTTCATAGCAAAGTACAAAGTTCGTTTTGGATGGACAAAGTTAGTTGAAATAGACAGTTTTTGCATAAAAACTCATTCCTGGTGGAACTTCATAGCAAAGTAAAAAGTTCGTTTTGGATGGATCAATTTAGTTGAAATAGACAGTTTTTGCATGAAAACTCATTCCTGGTGGAACTTCATAGCAAAGTACAAAGTTCGTTTTGGATGGACAAAGTTAGTTGAAATAGACAGTTTTTGCATGAAAACTCATTCCTGGTGGAACTTCATAGCAAAGTACAAAGTTCGTTTTGGATGGACGAATTAAGTTGAAATAGACAGTTTTTGTATGAAAACTCATTCCTGGTGGAACTTCATAGCAAAGTACAAAGTTCGAATCAGATGGACGAATTAAGTTGAAATAGACAGTTTTTGCATGAAAATTCATTCCTGGTGGAACTTCATAGCATAGTACAAAGTTCGAATCAGATGGACGAATTAAGTTGAAATAGACAGTTTTTGCATGAAAACTCATTCCTGGTAGAACTTCATAGCAAAGTACAAAGTTCGTTTTGGATGGACAAAGTTAGTTGAAATAGACAGTTTTTGCATGAAAACTCATTCCTGGTGGAACTTCATAGCAAAGTACAAAGTTCGTTTTGGATGGACAAAGTTAGTTGAAATAGACAGTTTTTGCATAAAAACTCATTCCTGGTGGAACTTCATAGCAAAGTAAAAAGTTCGTTTTGGATGGACAAAGTTAGTTGAAATAGACAGTTTTTGCATGAAAACTCATTCCTGGTGGAACTTCATAGCAAAGTACAAAGTTCGTTTTGGATGGACGAATTAAGTTGAAATAGACAGTTTTTGTATGAAAACTCATTCCTGGTGGAACTTCATAGCAAAGTACAAAGTTCGAATCAGATGGACGAATTAAGTTGAAATAGACAGTTTTTGCATGAAAATTCATTCCTGGTGGAACTTCATAGCATAGTACAAAGTTCGAATCAGATGGACGAATTAAGTTGAAATAGACAGTTTTTGCATGAAAACTCATTCCTGGTAGAACTTCATAGCAAAGTACAAAGTTCGTTTTGGATGGACAAAGTTAGTTGAAATAGACAGTTTTTGCATGAAAACTCATTCCTGGTGAACTTCATAGCAAAGTACAAAGTTCGTTTTGGATGGACAAAGTTAGTTGAAATAGACAGTTTTTGCATGAAAACTCATTCCTGGTGGAACTTCATAGCAAAGTACAAAGTTCGTATCGGATGCACCAATTTAGTTGAAATAGACAGTTCTTGCATGAAAACTCATTCCTGGTGGAACTTCATAGCAAAGTACAAAGTTCGTTTTGGATGGATCAATTTAGTTGAAATAGACAGTTTTTGCATGAAAACTCATTCCTGGTGGAACTTCATAGCAAAGTACAAAGTTCGTTTTGGATGGACAAAGTTAGTTGAAATAGACAGTTTTTGCATGAAAACTCATTCCTGGTGGAACTTCATAGCAAAGTACAAAGTTCGTATCGGATGCACCAATTTAGTTGAAATAGACAGTTCTTGCATGAAAACTCATTCCTGGTAGAACTTCATAGCAAAGTACAAAGTTCGTTTTGGATGGATCAATTAAGTTGAAATAGACAGTTTTTGCATGAAAACTCATTCCTGGTGGAACTTCATAGCAAAGTACAAAGTTCGTTTTGGATGGACAAAGTTAGTTGAAATAGACAGTTTTTGCATAAAAACTCATTCCTGGTGGAACTTCATAGCAAAGTAAAAAGTTCGTTTTGGATGGATCAATTTAGTTGAAATAGACAGTTTTTGCATGAAAACTCATTCCTGGTGGAACTTCATAGCAAAGTACAAAGTTCGTTTTGGATGGACAAAGTTAGTTGAAATAGACAGTTTTTGCATGAAAACTCATTCCTGGTGGAACTTCATAGCAAAGTACAAAGTTCGTTTTGGATGGACGAATTAAGTTGAAATAGACAGTTTTTTGTATGAAAACTCATTCCTGGTGGAACTTCATAGCATAGTACAAAGTTCGAATCAGATGGACGAATTAAGTTGAAATAGACAGTTTTTGCATGAAAACTCATTCCTGGTAGAACTTCATAGCAAAGTACAAAGTTCGTTTTGGATGGACAAAGTTAGTTGAAATAGACAGTTTTTGCATGAAAACTCATTCCTGGTGGAACTTCATAGCAAAGTACAAAGTTCGTTTTGGATGGACAAAGTTAGTTGAAATAGACAGTTTTTTGCATGAAAACTCATTCCTGGTGGAACTTCATAGCAAAGTACAAAGTTCGTATCGGATGCACCAATTTAGTTGAAATAGACAGTTCTTGCATGAAAACTCATTCCTGGTGGAACTTCATAGCAAAGTACAAAGTTCGTTTTGGATGGACAAAGTTAGTTGAAATAGACAGTTTTTGCATGAAAACTCATTCCTGGTGGAACTTCATAGCAAAGTACAAAGTTCGTATCGGATGCACCAATTTAGTTGAAATAGACAGTTCTTGCATGAAAACTCATTCCTGGTAGAACTTCATAGCAAAGTACAAAGTTCGTTTTGGATGGATCAATTTAGTTAAAATAGACAGTTTTTGCATGAAAACTCATTCCTGGTGGAACTTCATAGCAAAGTACAAAGTTCGAATCAGATGGACGAATTAAGTTGAAATAGACAGTTTTTGCATGAAAACTCATTCCTGGTGGAACTTCATAGCATAGTACAAAGTTCGAATCAGATGGACGAATTAAGTTGAAATAGACAGTTTTTGCATGAAAACTCATTCCTGGTAGAACTTCATAGCAAAGTACAAAGTTCGTTTTAGATGGACAAAGTTAGTTGAAATAGACAGTTTTTGCATGAAAACTCATTCCTGGTGGAACTTCATAGCAAAGTACAAAGTTCGTATCGGATGCACCAATTTAGTTGAAATAGACAGTTCTTGCATGAAAACTCATTCCTGGTGGAACTTCATAGCAAAGTACAAAGTTCGTTTTGGATGGATCAATTTAGTTGAAATAGACAGTTTTTGCATGAAAACTCATTCCTGGTGGAACTTCATAGCAAAGTACAAAGTTCGTTTTGGATGGACAAAGTTAGTTGAAATAGACAGTTTTTGCATGAAAACTCATTCCTGGTGGAACTTCATAGCAAAGTACAAAGTTCGTATCGGATGCACCAATTTAGTTGAAATAGACAGTTCTTGCATGAAAACTCATTCCTGGTAGAACTTCATAGCAAAGTACAAAGTTCGTTTTAGATGGACAAAGTTAGTTGAAATAGACAGTTTTTGCATGAAAACTCATTCCTGGTGGAACTTCATAGCAAAGTACAAAGTTCGTATCGGATGCACCAATTTAGTTGAAATAGACAGTTCTTGCATGAAAACTCATTCCTGGTGGAACTTCATAGCAAAGTACAAAGTTCGTTTTGGATGGACAAAGTTAGTTGAAATAGACAGTTTTTGCATGAAAACTCATTCCTGGTGGAACTTCATAGCAAAGTACAAAGTTCGTATCGGATGCACCAATTTAGTTGAAATAGACAGTTCTTGCATGAAAACTCATTCCTGGTGGAACTTCATAGCAAAGTACAAAGTTCGTTTTGGATGGACAAAGTTAGTTGAAATAGACAGTTTTTGCATGAAAACTCATTCCTGGTGGAACTTCATAGCAAAGTACAAAGTTCGTATCGGATGCACCAATTAAGTTGAAATAGACAGTTCTTGCATGAAAACTCATTCCTGGTAGAACTTCATAGCAAAGTACAAAGTTCGTTTTGGATGGATCAATTTAGTTAAAATAGACAGTTTTTGCATGAAAACTCATTCCTGGTGGAACTTCATAGCAAAGTACAAAGTTCGAATCAGATGGACGAATTAAGTTGAAATAGACAGTTTTTGCATGAAAACTCATTCCTGGTGGAACTTCATAGCATAGTACAAAGTTCGTTTTGGATGGAAAAAGTTAGTTGAAATAGACAGTTTTTGCATGAAAACTCATTCCTGGTGGAACTTCATAGCAAAGTACAAAGTTCGTATCGGATGCACCAATTTAGTTGAAATAGACAGTTCTTGCATGAAAACTCATTCCTGGTAGAACTTCATAGCAAAGTACAAAGTTCGTTTTGGATGGAACAATTTAGTTAAAATAGACAGTTTTTGCATGAAAACTCATTCCTGGTGGAACTTCATAGCAAAGTACAAAGTTCGTTTTGGATGGACAAAGTTAGTTGAAATAGACAGTTTTTGCATGAAAACTCATTCCTGGTGGAACTTCATAGCAAAGTACAAAGTTCGTATCGGATGCACCAATTTAGTTGAAATAGACAGTTCTTGCATGAAAACTCATTCCTGGTAAAACTTCATAGCAAAGTACAAAGTTCGTTTTGGATGGATCAATTTAGTTAAAATAGACAGTTTTTGCATGAAAACTCATTCCTGGTGGAACTTCATAGCAAAGTACAAAGTTCGAATCAGATGGACGAATAAAGTTGAAATAGACAGTTTTTGCATGAAAACTCATTCCTGGTGGAACTTCATAGCATAGTACAAAGTTCGAATCAGATGGACGAATTAAGTTGAAATAGACAGTTTTTGCATGAAAACTCATTCCTGGTAGAACTTCATAGCAAAGTACAAAGTTCGTTTTAGATGGACAAAGTTAGTTGAAATAGACAGTTTTTGCATGAAAACTCATTCCTGGTGGAACTTCATAGCAAAGTACAAAGTTCGTATCGGATGCACCAATTTAGTTGAAATAGACAGTTTTTGCATGAAAACTCATTCCTGGTGGAACTTCATAGCAAAGTACAAAGTTCGTTTTGGATGGACAAAGTTAGTTGAAATAGACAGTTTTTGCATGAAAACTCATTCCTGGTGGAACTTCATAGCAAAGTACAAAGTTCGTATCGGATGCACCAATTAAGTTGAAATAGACAGTTTTTGCATGAAAACTCATTCCTGGTGGAACTTCATAGCAAAGTACAAAGTTCGTTTTGGATGGACAAAGTTAGTTGAAATAGACAGTTTTTGCATGAAAACTCATTCCTGGTGGAACTTCATAGCAAAGTACAAAGTTCGTATCGGATGCACCAATTTAGTTGAAATAGACAGTTCTTGCATGAAAACTCATTCCTGGTAGAACTTCATAGCAAAGTACAAAGTTCGTTTTGGATGGATCAATTTAGTTAAAATAGACAGTTTTTGCATGAAAACTCATTCCTGGTGGAACTTCATAGCAAAGTACAAAGTTCGAATCAGATGGACGAATTAAGTTGAAATAGACAGTTTTTGCATGAAAACTCATTCCTGGTGGAACTTCATAGCATAGTACAAAGTTCGAATCAGATGGACGAATTAAGTTGAAATAGACAGTTTTTGCATGAAAACTCATTCCTGGTAGAACTTCATAGCAAAGTACAAAGTTCGTTTTAGATGGACAAAGTTAGTTGAAATAGACAGTTTTTGCATGAAAACTCATTCCTGGTGGAACTTCATAGCAAAGTACAAAGTTCGTATCGGATGCACCAATTTAGTTGAAATAGACAGTTCTTGCATGAAAACTCATTCCTGGTGGAACTTCATAGCAAAGTACAAAGTTCGTTTTGGATGGACAAAGTTAGTTGAAATAGACAGTTTTTGCATGAAAACTCATTCCTGGTGGAACTTCATAGCAAAGTACAAAGTTCGTATCGGATGCACCAATTTAGTTGAAATAGACAGTTCTTGCATGAAAACTCATTCCTGGTGGAACTTCATAGCAAAGTACAAAGTTCGTTTTGGATGGACAAAGTTAGTTGAAATAGACAGTTTTTGCATGAAAAACTCATTCCTGGTGGAACTTCATAGCATAGTACAAAGTTCGAATCAGATGGACGAATTAAGTTGAAATAGACAGTTTTTTGCATGAAAACTCATTCTGGTGGAACTTCATAGCAAAGTACAAAGTTCGTTTTGGATGGACGAATTAAGTTGAAATAGACAGTTTTTGTATGAAAACTCATTCCTGGTGGAACTTCATAGCAAAGTACAAAGTTCGTTTTGGATGGATCAATTTAGTTAAACTAGACAGTTTTTGCATGAAAACTCATTCCTGGTGGAACTTCATAGCAAAGTACAAAGTTCGAATCAGATGGACGAATTAAGTTGAAATAGACAGTTTTTGCATGAAAACTCATACCTGGTGGAACTTCATAGCATAGTACAAAGTTCGAATCATATGGACGAATTAAGTTGAAATAGACAGTTTTTGCATGAAAACTCATTCCTGGTGGAACTTCATAGCATAGTACAAAGTTCGAATCAGATGGACGAATTAAGTTGAAATAGACAGTTTTTGCATGAAAACTCATTCCTGGTAGAACTTCATAGCAAAGTACAAAGTTCGTTTTGGATGATCAATTTAGTTAAAATAGACAGTTTTTGCATGAAAACTCATTCCTGGTGGAACTTCATAGCAAAGTACAAAGTTCGAATCAGATGGACGAATTAAGTTGAAATAGACAGTTCTTGCATGAAAACTCATTCCTGGTGGAACTTCATAGCAAAGTAACAAAGTTCGTTTTGGATGGATCAATTTAGTTAAAATAGACAGTTTTTGCATGAAAACTCATTCCTGGTGGAACTTCATAGCAAAGTACAAAGTTCGTTTTGGATGGACAAAGTTAGTTGAAATAGACAGTTTTTGCATGAAAACTCATTCCTGGTGGAACTTCATAGCAAAGTACAAAGTTCGTATCGGATGCACCAATTTAGTTGAAATAGACAGTTCTTGCATGAAAACTCATTCCTGGTGGAACTTCATAGCAAAGTACAAAGTTCGTTTTGGATGGACAAAGTTAGTTGAAATAGACAGTTTTTTGCATGAAAACTCATTCCTGGTGGAACTTCATAGCAAAGTACAAAGTTCGTATCGGATGCACCAATTTAGTTGAAATAGACAGTTCTTGCATGAAAACTCATTCCTGGTGGAACTTCATAGCAAAGTACAAAGTTCGTTTTGGATGGATCAATTTAGTTAAAATAGACAGTTTTTGCATGAAAACTCATTCCTGGTGGAACTTCATAGCAAAGTACAAAGTTCGTATCGGATGCACCAATTTAGTTGAAATAGACAGTTCTTGCATGAAAACTCATTCCTGGTGGAACTTCATAGCAAAGTACAAAGTTCGAATCAGATGGACGAATTAAGTTGAAATAGACAGTTTTTGCATGAAAACTCATTCCTGGTGGAACTTCATAGCAAAGTACAAAGTTCGTATCGGATGCACCAATTTAGTTGAAATAGACAGTTCTTGCATGAAAACTCATTCCTGGTGGAACTTCATAGCAAAGTACAAAGTTCGAATCAGATGACGAATTAAGTTGAAATAGACAGTTCTTGCATGAAAACTCATTCCTGGTGGAACTTCATAGCATAGTACAAAGTTCGAATCAGATGGACGAATTAAGTTGAAATAGACAGTTTTTGCATGAAAACTCATTCCTGGTAGAACTTCATAGCAAAGTACAAAGTTCGTTTTGGATGGATCAATTTAGTTAAAATAGACAGTTTTTGCATGAAAACTCATTCCTGGTGGAACTTCATAGCAAAGTACAAAGTTCGAATCAGATGGACGAATTAAGTTGAAATAGACAGTTTTTGCATGAAAACCTCATTCCTGGTGGAACTTCATAGCAAAGTACAAAGTTCGTATCGGATGCACCAATTTAGTTGAAATAGACAGTTCTTGCATGAAAACTCATTCCTGGTGGAACTTCATAGCAAAGTACAAAGTTCGTTTTGGATGGATCAATTTAGTTAAAATAGACAGTTTTTGCATGAAAACTCATTCCTGGTGGAACTTCATAGCAAAGTACAAAGTTCGTATCGGATGCACCAATTTAGTTGAAATAGACAGTTCTTGCATGAAAACTCATTCCTGGTGGAACTTCATAGCAAAGTACAAAGTTCGAATCAGATGGACGAATTAAGTTGAAATAGACAGTTTTTGCATGAAAACTCATTCCTGGTGGAACTTCATAGCAAAGTACAAAGTTCGTATCGGATGCACCAATTTAGTTGAAATAGACAGTTCTTGCATGAAAACTCATTCCTGGTGGAACTTCATAGCAAAGTACAAAGTTCGAATCAGATGGACGAATTAAGTTGAAATAGACAGTTCTTGCATGAAAACTCATTCCTGGTGGAACTTCATAGCATAGTACAAAGTTCGAATCAGATGGACGAATTAAGTTGAAATAGACAGTTTTTGCATGAAAACTCATTCCTGGTAGAACTTCATAGCAAAGTACAAAGTTCGTTTTGGATGGATCAATTTAGTTAAAATAGACAGTTTTTGCATGAAAACTCATTCCTGGTGGAACTTCATAGCAAAGTACAAAGTTCGAATCAGATGGACGAATTAAGTTGAAATAGACAGTTCTTGCATGAAAACTCATTCCTGGTGGAACTTCATAGCAAAGTACAAAGTTCGTTTTGGATGGACAAAGTTAGTTGAAATAGACAGTTCTTGCATGAAAACTCATTCCTGGTGGAACTTCATAGCAAAGTACAAAGTTCGTTTTGGTATGGACAAAGTTAGTTGAAATAGACAGTTTTTGCATGAAAACTCATTCCTGGTGGAACTTCATAGCAAAGTACAAAGTTCGTATCGGATGCACCAATTTAGTTGAAATAGACAGTTCTTGCATGAAAACTCATTCCTGGTGGAACTTCATAGCAAAGTACAAAGTTCGTTTTGGATGGATCAATTTAGTTAAAATAGACAGTTTTTGCATGAAAACTCATTCCTGGTGGAACTTCATAGCAAAGTACAAAGTTCGTATCGGATGCACCAATTTAGTTGAAATAGACAGTTCTTGCATGAAAACTCATTCTGGTGGAACTTCATAGCAAAGTACAAAGTTCGTTTTGCATGGACAAAGTTAGTTGAAATAGACAGTTTTTGCATGAAAACTCATTCCTGGTGGAACTTCATAGCAAAGTACAAAGTTCGTATCGGATGCACCAATTTAGTTGAAATAGACAGTTCTTGCATGAAAACTCATTCTGGTAGAACTTCATAGCAAAGTACAAAGTTCGTTTTGGATGGATCAATTTAGTTAAAATAGACAGTTTTTTGCATGAAAACTCATTCCTGGTGGAACTTCATAGCAAAGTACAAAGTTCGTTTTGGATGGATCAATTTAGTTGAAATAGACAGTTTTTGCATGAAAACTCATTCCTGGTGGAACTTCATAGCAAAGTACAAGTTCGTATCGGATGCACCAATTTAGTTGAAATAGACAGTTCTTGCATGAAAACTCATTCCTGGTGGAACTTCATAGCAAAGTACAAAGTTCGTTTTGGATGGACCAAAGTTAGTTGAAATAGACAGTTTTTGCATGAAAACTCATTCCTGGTGGAACTTCATAGCAAAGTACAAAGTTCGTATCGGATGCACCAATTTAGTTGAAATAGACAGTTCTTGCATGAAAACTCATTCCTGGTAGAACTTCATAGCAAAG
This sequence comes from Anopheles moucheti, assembly GCF_943734755.1. Classification (NCBI taxonomy): domain Eukaryota; kingdom Metazoa; phylum Arthropoda; class Insecta; order Diptera; family Culicidae; genus Anopheles; species Anopheles moucheti. The sequence goes on from NW_026453732.1 coordinate 107,414, forward strand.
TACAAAGTTCGTTTTGGATGGATCAATTTAGTTAAAATAGACAGTTTTTGCATGAAAACTCATTCCTGGTGGAACTTCATAGCAAAGTACAAAGTTCGAATCAGATGGACGAATTAAGTTGAAATAGACAGTTTTTGCATGAAAACTCATTCCTGGTGGAACTTCATAGCATAGTACAAAGTTCGAATCAGATGGACGAATTAAGTTGAAATAGACAGTTTTTGCATGAAAACTCATTCCTGGTAGAACTTCATAGCAAATGTACAAAGTTCGTTTTGGATGGACAAAGTTAGTTGAAATAGACAGTTTTTGCATGAAAACTCATTCCTGGTGGAACTTCATAGCAAAGTACAAAGTTCGTATCGGATGCACCAATTTAGTTGAAATAGACAGTTCTTGCATGAAAACTCATTCCTGGTGGAACTTCATAGCAAAGTACAAAGTTCGTTTTGGATGGACAAAGTTAGTTGAAATAGACAGTTTTTGCATGAAAACTCATTCCTGGTGGAACTTCATAGCAAAGTACAAAGTTCGTTTTGGATGGACAAAGTTAGTTGAAATAGACAGTTTTTGCATGAAAACTCATTCCTGGTGGAACTTCATAGCAAAGTACAAAGTTCGTTTTGGATGGATCAATTTTGTTGAAATAGACAGTTTTTGCATGAAAACTCATTCCTGGTGGAACTTCATAGCAAAGTACAAAGTTCGTTTTGGATGGACAAAGTTAGTTGAAATAGACAGTTTTTGCATAAAAACTCATTCCTGGTGGAACTTCATAGCAAAGTACAAAGTTCGTTTTGGATGGACGAATTAAGTTGAAATAGACAGTTTTTGCATAAAAACTCATTCCTGGTGGAACTTCATAGCAAAGTACAAAGTTCGTTTTGGATGGACAAAGTTAGTTGAAATAGACAGTTTTTGCATGAAAACTCATTCCTGGTGGAACTTCATAGCAAAGTACAAAGTTCGTTTTGGATGGATCAATTTAGTTGAAATAGACAGTTTTTGCATGAAAACTCATTCCTGGTGGAACTTCATAGCAAAGTACAAAGTTCGTTTTGGATGGATCAATTTAGTTGAAATAGACAGTTCTTGCAAGAAAACTCATTCCTGGTGGAACTTCATAGCAAAGTACAAAGTTCGTTTTGGATGGATCAATTTAGTTAAAATAGACAGTTTTTGCATGAAAACTCATTCCTGGTGGAACTTCATAGCAAAGTACAAAGTTCGTTTTGGATGGATCAATTTAGTTAAAATAGACAGTTTTTGCATGAAAACTCATTCCTGGTGGAACTTCATAGCAAAGTACAAAGTTCGTTTTGGATGGACAAAGTTAGTTGAAATAGACAGTTCTTGCATGAAAACTCATTCCTGGTAGAACTTCATAGCAAAGTACAAAGTTCGTTTTGGATGGATCAATTTAGTTGAAATAGACAGTTTTTGCATGAAAACTCATTCCTGGTGGAACTTCATAGCAAAGTACAAAGTTCGTATCGGATGCACCAATTTAGTTGAAATAGACAGTTCTTGCATGAAAACTCATTCCTGGTAGAACTTCATAGCAAAGTACAAAGTTCGTTTTGGATGGATCAATTTAGTTAAAAAAGACAGTTTTTGCATGAAAACTCATTCCTGGTGGAACTTCATAGCAAAGTACAAAGTTCGTTATGGATAGACAAAGTTAGTTGAAATAGACAGTTTTTGCATGAAAACTCATTCCTGGTGGAACTTCATAGCAAAGTACAAAGTTCGTTTTGGATGGATCAATTTAGTTGAAATAGACAGTTTTTGCATAAAAACTCATTCCTGGTGGAACTTCATAGCAAAATACAAAGTTCGTATCGGATGCACCAATTTAGTTGAAATAGACAGTTTTTGCATGAAAACTCATTCCTGGTGGAACTTCATAGCAAAGTACAAAGTTCGTATCGGATGCACCAATTTAGTTGAAATAGACAGTTCTTGCATGAAAACTCATTCCTGGTGGAACTTCATAGCAAAGTACAAAGTTCGTTTTGGATGGACAAAGTTAGTTGAAATAGACAGTTTTTGCATGAAAACTCATTCCTGGTGGAACTTCATAGCAAAGTACAAAGTTCGTATCGGATGCACCAATTTAGTTGAAATAGACAGTTTTTGCATGAAAACTCATTCCTGGTGGAACTTCATAGCAAAGTACAAAGTTCGTATCGGATGCACCAATTTAGTTGAAATAGACAGTTCTTGCATGAAAACTCATTCCTGGTGGAACTTCATAGCAAAGTACAAAGTTCGTTTTGGATGGACAAAGTTAGTTGAAATAGACAGTTTTTGCATGAAAACTCATTCCTGGTGGAACTTCATAGCAAAGTACAAAGTTCGTTTTGGATGGATCAATTTAGTTGAAATAAACAGTTTTTGCATAAAAACTCATTCCTGGTGGAACTTCATAGCAAAGTACAAAGTTCGTATCGGATGCACCAATTTAGTTGAAATAGACAGTTCTTGCATGAAAACTCATTCCTGGTAGAACTTCATAGCAAAGTACAAAGTTCGTTTTGGATGGATCAATTTAGTTGAAATAGACAGTTTTTGCATAAAAACTCATTCCTGGTGGAACTTCATAGCAAAATACAAAGTTCGTATCGGATGCACCAATTTAGTTGAAATAGACAGTTTTTGCATGAAAACTCATTCCTGGTGGAACTTCATAGCAAAGTACAAAGTTCGTATCGGATGCACCAATTTAGTTGAAATAGACAGTTCTTGCATGAAAACTCATTCCTGGTGGAACTTCATAGCAAAGTACAAAGTTCGTTTTGGATGGACAAAGTTAGTTGAAATAGACAGTTTTTGCATGAAAACTCATTCCTGGTGGAACTTCATAGCAAAGTACAAAGTTCGTATCGGATGCACCAATTTAGTTGAAATAGACAGTTTTTGCATGAAAACTCATTCCTGGTGGAACTTCATAGCAAAGTACAAAGTTCGTATCGGATGCACCAATTTAGTTGAAATAGACAGTTCTTGCATGAAAACTCATTCCTGGTGGAACTTCATAGCAAAGTACAAAGTTCGTTTTGGATGGATCAATTTAGTTAAAATAGACAGTTTTTGCATGAAAACTCATTCCTGGTGGAACTTCATAGCAAAGTACAAAGTTCGTTTTGGATGGACAAAGTTAATTGAAATAGACAGTTTTTGCATGAAAACTCATTCCTGGTGGAACTTCATAGCAAAGTACAAAGTTCGTTTTGGATGGATCAATTTAGTTGAAATAAACAGTTTTTGCATAAAAACTCATTCCTGGTGGAACTTCATAGCAAAGTACAAAGTTCGTATCGGATGCACCAATTTAGTTGAAATAGACAGTTTTTGCATGAAAACTCATTCCTGGTGGAACTTCATAGCAAAGTACAAAGTTCGTATCGGATGCACCAATTTAGTTGAAATAGACAGTTCTTGCATGAAAACTCATTCCTGGTGGAACTTCATAGCAAAGTACAAAGTTCGTTTTGGATGGACAAAGTTAGTTGAAATAGACAGTTTTTGCATGAAAACTCATTCCTGGTGGAACTTCATAGCAAAGTACAAAGTTCGTTTTGGATGGATCAATTTAGTTGAAATAGACAGTTTTTGCATGAAAACTCATTCCTGGTGGAACTTCATAGCAAAGTACAAAGTTCGTATCGGATGCACCAATTTAGTTGAAATAGACAGTTTTTGCATGAAAACTCATTCCTGGTGGAACTTCATAGCAAAGTACAAAGTTCGTATCGGATGCACCAATTTAGTTGAAATAGACAGTTCTTGCATGAAAACTCATTCCTGGTGGAACTTCATAGCAAAGTACAAAGTTCGTTTTGGATGGACAAAGTTAGTTGAAATAGACAGTTTTTGCATGAAAACTCATTCCTGGTGGAACTTCATAGCAAAGTACAAAGTTCGTATCGGATGCACCAATTTAGTTGAAATAGACAGTTCTTGCATGAAAACTCATTCCTGGTGGAACTTCATAGCAAAGTACAAAGTTCGTTTTGGATGGACAAAGTTAGTTGAAATAGACAGTTTTTGCATGAAAACTCATTCCTGGTGGAACTTCATAGCAAAGTACAAAGTTCGTATCGGATGCACCAATTTAGTTGAAATAGACAGTTCTTGCATGAAAACTCATTCCTGGTGGAACTTCATAGCAAAGTACAAAGTTCGTTTTGGATGGACAAAGTTAGTTGAAATAGACAGTTTTTGCATGAAAACTCATTCCTGGTGGAACTTCATAGCAAAGTACAAAGTTCGTTTTGGATGGATCAATTTAGTTAAAATAGACAGTTTTTGCATGAAAACTCATTCCTGGTGGAACTTCATAGCAAAGTACAAAGTTCGTTTTGGATGGACAAAGTTAGTTGAAATAGACAGTTCTTGCATGAAAACTCATTCCTGGTAGAACTTCATAGCAAAGTACAAAGTTCGTTTTGGATGGATCAATTTAGTTGAAATAGACAGTTTTTTGCATGAAAACTCATTCCTGGTGGAACTTCATAGCAAAGTACAAAGTTCGTATCGGATGCACCAATTTAGTTGAAATAGACAGTTCTTGCATGAAAACTCATTCCTGGTAGAACTTCATAGCAAAGTACAAAGTTCGTATCGGATGCACCAATTTAGTTGAAATAGACAGTTCTTGCATGAAAACTCATTCCTGGTGGAACTTCATAGCAAAGTACAAAGTTCGTTTTGGATGGACAAAGTTAGTTGAAATAGACAGTTTTTGCATGAAAACTCATTCCTGGTGGAACTTCATAGCAAAGTACAAAGTTCGTATCGGATGCACCAATTAAGTTGAAATAGACAGTTCTTGCATGAAAACTCATTCCTGGTAGAACTTCATAGCAAAGTACAAAGTTCGTTTTGGATGGATCAATTTAGTTAAAATAGACAGTTTTTGCATGAAAACTCATTCCTGGTGGAACTTCATAGCAAAGTACAAAGTTCGAATCAGATGGACGAATTAAGTTGAAATAGACAGTTTTTGCATGAAAACTCATTCCTGGTGGAACTTCATAGCATAGTACAAAGTTCGTTTTGGATGGAAAAAGTTAGTTGAAATAGACAGTTTTTGCATGAAAACTCATTCCTGGTGGAACTTCATAGCAAAGTACAAAGTTCGTATCGGATGCACCAATTTAGTTGAAATAGACAGTTCTTGCATGAAAACTCATTCCTGGTAGAACTTCATAGCAAAGTACAAAGTTCGTTTTGGATGGAACAATTTAGTTAAAATAGACAGTTTTTGCATGAAAACTCATTCCTGGTGGAACTTCATAGCAAAGTACAAAGTTCGTTTTGGATGGACAAAGTTAGTTGAAATAGACAGTTTTTGCATGAAAACTCATTCCTGGTGGAACTTCATAGCAAAGTACAAAGTTCGTATCGGATGCACCAATTTAGTTGAAATAGACAGTTCTTGCATGAAAACTCATTCCTGGTAAACTTCATAGCAAAGTACAAAGTTCGTTTTGGATGGATCAATTTAGTTAAAATAGACAGTTTTTGCATGAAAACTCATTCCTGGTGGAACTTCATAGCAAAGTACAAAGTTCGAATCAGATGGACGAATAAAGTTGAAATAGACAGTTTTTGCATGAAAACTCATTCCTGGTGGAACTTCATAGCATAGTACAAAGTTCGAATCAGATGGACGAATTAAGTTGAAATAGACAGTTTTTGCATGAAAACTCATTCCTGGTAGAACTTCATAGCAAAGTACAAAGTTCGTTTTAGATGGACAAAGTTAGTTGAAATAGACAGTTTTTGCATGAAAACTCATTCTGGTGGAACTTCATAGCAAAGTACAAAGTTCGTATCGGATGCACCAATTTAGTTGAAATAGACAGTTTTTGCATGAAAACTCATTCCTGGTGGAACTTCATAGCAAAGTACAAAGTTCGTTTTGGATGGACAAAGTTAGTTGAAATAGACAGTTTTTGCATGAAAACTCATTCCTGGTGGAACTTCATAGCAAAGTACAAAGTTCGTATCGGATGCACCAATTAAGTTGAAATAGACAGTTTTTGCATGAAAACTCATTCCTGGTGGAACTTCATAGCAAAGTACAAAGTTCGTTTTGGATGGACAAAGTTAGTTGAAATAGACAGTTTTTGCATGAAAACTCATTCCTGGTGGAACTTCATAGCAAAGTACAAAGTTCGTATCGGATGCACCAATTTAGTTGAAATAGACAGTTCTTGCATGAAAACTCATTCCTGGTAGAACTTCATAGCAAAGTACAAAGTTCGTTTTGGATGGATCAATTTAGTTAAAATAGACAGTTTTTGCATGAAAACTCATTCCTGGTGGAACTTCATAGCAAAGTACAAAGTTCGAATCAGATGGACGAATTAAGTTGAAATAGACAGTTTTTGCATGAAAACTCATTCCTGGTGGAACTTCATAGCATAGTACAAAGTTCGAATCAGATGGACGAATTAAGTTGAAATAGACAGTTTTTGCATGAAAACTCATTCCTGGTAGAACTTCATAGCAAAGTACAAAGTTCGTTTTAGATGGACAAAGTTAGTTGAAATAGACAGTTTTTGCATGAAAACTCATTCCTGGTGGAACTTCATAGCAAAGTACAAAGTTCGTATCGGATGCACCAATTTAGTTGAAATAGACAGTTCTTGCATGAAAACTCATTCCTGGTGGAACTTCATAGCAAAGTACAAAGTTCGTTTTGGATGGACAAAGTTAGTTGAAATAGACAGTTTTTGCATGAAAACTCATTCCTGTGGAACTTCATAGCAAGTACAAAGTTCGTATCGGATGCACCAATTTAGTTGAAATAGACAGTTCTTGCATGAAAACTCATTCCTGGTGGAACTTCATAGCAAAGTACAAAGTTCGTTTTGGATGGACAAAGTTAGTTGAAATAGACAGTTTTTGCATGAAAACTCATTCCTGGTGGAACTTTCATAGCATAGTACAAAGTTCGAATCAGATGGACGAATTAAGTTGAAATAGACAGTTTTTGCATGAAAACTCATTCCTGGTGGAACTTCATAGCAAAGTACAAAGTTCGTTTTGGATGGACGAATTAAGTTGAAATAGACAGTTTTTGTATGAAAACTCATTCCTGGTGGAACTTCATAGCAAAGTACAAAGTTCGTTTTGGATGGATCAATTTAGTTAAACTAGACAGTTTTTGCATGAAAACTCATTCCTGGTGGAACTTCATAGCAAAGTACAAAGTTCGAATCAGATGGACGAATTAAGTTGAAATAGACAGTTTTTGCATGAAAACTCATACCTGGTGGAACTTCATAGCATAGTACAAAGTTCGAATCATATGGATCGAATTAAGTTGAAATAAGACAGTTTTTGCATGAAAACTCATTCTGGTGGAACTTCATAGCATAGTACAAAGTTCGAATCAGATGGACGAATTAAGTTGAAATAGACAGTTTTTGCATGAAAACTCATTCCTGGTAGAACTTCATAGCAAAGTACAAAGTTCGTTTTGGATGGATCAATTTAGTTAAAATAGACAGTTTTTGCATGAAAACTCATTCCTGTGGAACTTCATAGCAAAGTACAAAGTTCGAATCAGATGGACGAATTAAGTTGAAATAGACAGTTCTTGCATGAAAACTCATTCCTGGTGGAACTTCATAGCAAAGTACAAAGTTCGTTTTGGATGGATCAATTTAGTTAAAATAGACAGTTTTTGCATGAAAACTCATTCCTGGTGGAACTTCATAGCAAAGTACAAAGTTCGTTTTGGATGGACAAAGGTTAGTTGAAATAGACAGTTTTTGCATGAAAACTCATTCCTGGTGGAACTTCATAGCAAAGTACAAAGTTCGTATCGGATGCACCAATTTAGTTGAAATAGACAGTTCTTGCATGAAAACTCATTCCTGGTGGAACTTCATAGCAAAGTACAAAGTTCGTTTTGGATGGACAAAGTTAGTTGAAATAGACAGTTTTTGCATGAAAACTCATTCCTGGTGGAACTTCATAGCAAAGTACAAAGTTCGTATCGGATGCACAATTTAGTTGAAATAGACAGTTCTTGCATGAAAACTCATTCCTGGTGGAACTTCATAGCAAAGTACAAAGTTCGTTTTGGATGGATCAATTTAGTTAAAATAGACAGTTTTTGCATGAAAACTCATTCCTGGTGGAACTTCATAGCAAAGTACAAAGTTCGTATCGGATGCACCAATTTAGTTGAAATAGACAGTTCTTGCATGAAAACTCATTCTGGTGGAACTTCATAGCAAAGTACAAAGTTCGAATCAGATGGACGAATTAAGTTGAAATAGACAGTTTTTGCATGAAAACTCATTCCTGGTGGAACTTCATAGCAAAGTACAAAGTTCGTATCGGATGCACCAATTTAGTTGAAATAGACAGTTCTTGCATGAAAACTCATTCCTGGTGGAACTTCATAGCAAAGTACAAAGTTCGAATCAGATGGACGAATTAAGTTGAAATAGACAGTTCTTGCATGAAAACTCATTCCTGGTGGAACTTCATAGCATAGTACAAAGTTCGAATCAGATGGACGAATTAAGTTGAAATAGACAGTTTTTGCATGAAAACTCATTCCTGGTAGAACTTCATAGCAAAGTACAAAGTTCGTTTTGGATGGATCAATTTAGTTAAAATAGACAGTTTTTGCATGAAAACTCATTCCTGGTGGAACTTCATAGCAAAGTACAAAGTTCGAATCAGATGGACGAATTAAGTTGAAA
>NW_026453733.1:0-115285 GCF_943734755.1 Anopheles moucheti
CATAGCAAAGTACAAAGTTCGTTTTGGATGGACAAAGTTAGTTGAAATAGACAGTTTTTGCATAAAAACTCATTCCTGGTAGAACTTCATAGCAAAGTACAAAGTTCGTTTTGGATGGACAAAGTTAGTTGAAATAGACAGTTTTTGCATGAAAACTCATTCCTGGTGGAACTTCATCGCAAAGTACAAAGTTCGTTTTGGATGGACAAAGTTAGTTGAAATAGACAGTTTTTGCATGAAAACTCATTCCTGGTGGAACTTCATAGCAAAGTACAAAGTTCGTTTTGGATGGACAAAGTTAGTTGAAATAGACAGTTTTTGCATGAAAACTCATTCCTGGTGGAACTTCATAGCAAAGTACAAAGTTCGTTTTGGATGGACAAAGTTAGTTGAAATAGACAGTTTTTGCATGAAAACTCATTCCTGGTGGAACTTCATAGCAAAGTACAAAGTTCGTTTTGGATGGACAAAGTTAGTTGAAATAGACAGTTTTTGCATGAAAACTCATTCCTGGTGGAACTTCATAGCAAAGTACAAAGTTCGTTTTGGGATGGACAAAGTTAGTTGAAATAGACAGTTTTTGCATAAAAACTCATTCTGGTAGAACTTCATAGCAAAGTACAAAGTTCGAATCAGATGGACAAAGTTAGTTGAAATAGACAGTTTTTGCATGAAAACTCATTCCTGGTGGAACTTCATAGCAAAGTACAAAGTTCGTTTTGGATGGACAAAGTTAGTTGAAATAGACAGTTTTTGCATGAAAACTCATTCCTGGTGGAACTTCATAGCAAAGTACAAAGTTCGTTTTGGATGGATCAATTTAGTTGAAATAGACAGTTTTTGCATGAAAACTCATTCCTGGTGGAACTTCATAGCAAAGTACAAAGTTCGTTTTGGATGGACAAAGTTAGTTAAAAAAGACAGTTTTGCATGAAAACTCATTCCTGGTGGAACTTCATAGCAAAGTACAAAGTTCGTTTGGATGGACAAAGTTAGTTGAAATAGACAGTTTTTGCATGAAAACTCATTCCTGGTGGAACTTCATAGCAAAGTACAAAGTTCGTTTTGGATGGACTAAGTTAGTTTAAATAGACAGTTTTTGCATGAAAACTCATTCCTGGTGGAACTTCATAGCAAAGTACAAAGTTCGTTTTGGATGGACGAATTAAGTTGAAATAGACAGTTTTTGCATAAAAACTCATTCCTGGTGGAACTTCATAGCAAAGTACAAAGTTCGTTTTGGATGGATCAATTTAGTTGAAATAGACAGTTTTTGCATGAAAACTCATTCCTGGTGGAACTTCATAGCAAAGTACAAAGTTCGTTTTGGATGGACAAAGTTAGTTAAAAAAGACAGTTTTGCATGAAAACTCATTCCTGGTGGAACTTCATAGCAAAGTACAAAGTTCGTTTTGGATGGACAAAGTTAGTTGAAATAGACAGTTTTTGCATGAAAACTCATTCCTGGTGGAACTTCATAGCAAAGTACAAAGTTCGTTTTGGATGGACAAAGTTAGTTGAAATAGACAGTTTTTTGCATGAAAACTCATTCCTGGTGGAACTTCATAGCAAAGTACAAAGTTCGTTTTGGATGGACAAAGTTAGTTTAAATAGACAGTTTTTTGCATGAAAACTCATTCCTGGTGGAACTTCATAGCAAAGTACAAAGTTCGTTTTGGATGGATCAATTTAGTTGAAATAGACAGTTTTTGCATGAAAACTCATTTCTGGTGGAACTTCATAGCAAAGTACAAAGTTCGTTTTGGATGGACAAAGTTAGTTTAAATAGACAGTTTTTGCATGAAAACTCATTCCTGGTGGAACTTCATAGCAAAGTACAAAGTTCGTTTTGGATGGACGAATTAAGTTGAAATAGACAGTTTTTGCATAAAAACTCATTCCTGTAGAACTTCATAGCAAAGTACAAAGTTCGTTTTGGATGGACAAAGTTAGTTGAAATAGACAGTTTTTGCATGAAAACTCATTCCTGGTGGAACTTCATCGCAAAGTACAAAGTTCGTTTTGGATGGACAAAGTTAGTTGAAATAGACAGTTTTTGCATGAAAACTCATTCCTGGTGGAACTTCATAGCAAAGTACAAAGTTCGTTTTGGATGGACAAAGTTAGTTGAAATAGACAGTTTTTGCATGAAAACTCATTCCTGGTGGAACTTCATAGCAAAGTACAAAGTTCGTTTGGATGGACAAAGTTAGTTGAAATAGACAGTTTTTGCATGAAAACTCATTCCTGGTGGAACTTCATAGCAAAGTACAAAGTTCGTTTTGGATGGACAAAGTTAGTTGAAATAGACAGTTTTTGCATGAAAACTCATTCCTGGTGGAACTTCATAGCAAAGTACAAAGTTCGTTTTGGATGGACAAAGTTAGTTGAAATAGACAGTTTTTGCATAAAAACTCATTCCTGGTAGAACTTCATAGCAAAGTACAAAGTTCGAATCAGATGGACAAAGTTAGTTGAAATAGACAGTTTTTGCATGAAAACTCATTCCTGGTGGAACTTCATAGCAAAGTACAAAGTTCGTTTTGGATGGACAAAGTTAGTTGAAATAGACAGTTTTTGCATGAAAACTCATTCCTGGTGGAACTTCATAGCAAAGTACAAAGTTCGTTTTGGATGGATCAATTTAGTTGAAATAGACAGTTTTTGCATGAAAACTCATTCCTGGTGGAACTTCATAGCAAAGTACAAAGTTCGTTTTGGATGGACAAAGTTAGTTAAAAAAGACAGTTTTGCATGAAAACTCATTCCTGGTGGAACTTCATAGCAAAGTACAAAGTTCGTTTTGGATGGACAAAGTTAGTTGAAATAGACAGTTTTTGCATGAAAACTCATTCCTGGTGGAACTTCATAGCAAAGTACAAAGTTCGTTTTGGATGGACTAAGTTAGTTTAAATAGACAGTTTTTTGCATGAAAACTCATTCCTGGTGGAACTTCATAGCAAAGTACAAAGTTCGTTTTGGATGGACGAATTAAGTTGAAATAGACAGTTTTTGCATAAAAACTCATTCCTGGTGGAACTTCATAGCAAAGTACAAAGTTCGTTTTGGATGGATCAATTTAGTTGAAATAGACAGTTTTTGCATGAAAACTCATTCCTGGTGGAACTTCATAGCAAAGTACAAAGTTCGTTTTGGATGGACAAAGTTAGTTAAAAAAGACAGTTTTGCATGAAAACTCATTCCTGGTGGAACTTCATAGCAAAGTACAAAGTTCGTTTTGGATGGACAAAGTTAGTTGAAATAGACAGTTTTTGCATGAAAACTCATTCCTGGTGGAACTTCATAGCAAAGTACAAAGTTCGTTTTGGATGGACAAAGTTAGTTGAAATAGACAGTTTTTGCATGAAAACTCATTCCTGGTGGAACTTCATAGCAAAGTACAAAGTTCGTTTTGGATGGACAAAGTTAGTTTAAATAGACAGTTTTTGCATGAAAACTCATTCCTGGTGGAACTTCATAGCAAAGTACAAAGTTCGTTTTGGATGGATCAATTTAGTTGAAATAGACAGTTTTTGCATGAAAACTCATTTCTGGTGGAACTTCATAGCAAAGTACAAAGTTCGTTTTGGATGGACAAAGTTAGTTTAAATAGACAGTTTTTGCATGAAAACTCATTCCTGGTGGAACTTCATAGCAAAGTACAAAGTTCGTTTTGGATGGACGAATTAAGTTGAAATAGACAGTTTTTGCATAAAAACTCATTCCTGTGGAACTTCATAGCAAAGTACAAAGTTCGTTTTGGATGGACAAAGTTAGTTAAAAAAGACAGTTTTTGCATGAAAACTCATTCCTGGTGGAACTTCATAGCAAAGTACAAAGTTCGTTTTGGATGGACAAAGTTAGTTGAAATAGACAGTTTTTGCATGAAAACTCATTCCTGGTGGAACTTCATCGCAAAGTACAAAGTTCGTTTTGGATGGACAAAGTTAGTTGAAATAGACAGTTTTTGCATGAAAACTCATTCCTGGTGGAACTTCATAGCAAAGTACAAAGTTCGTTTTGGATGGATCAATTTAGTTGAAATAGACAGTTTTTGCATGAAAACTCATTCCTGGTGGAACCTCATAGCAAAGTACAAAGTTCGTTTTGGATGGACAAAGTTAGTTGAAATAGACAGTTTTTGCATGAAAACTCATTCCTGGTGGAACTTCATAGCAAAGTACAAAGTTCGAATCGGATGGACGAATTAAGTTAAAATAGACAGTTTTTGCATGAAAACTCATTCCTGGTGGAACTTCATAGCAAAATACAAAGTTCGTTTTGGATGGACGAATTAAGTTGAAATAGACAGTTTTTGCATGAAAACTCATTCCTGGTGGAACTTCATAGCAAAGTACAAAGTTCGTTTTGGATGGACAAAGTTAGTTGAAATAGACAGTTTTTGCATGAAAACTCATTCCTGGTGGAACTTCATCGCAAAGTACAAAGTTCGTTTTGGATGGACAAAGTTAGTTGAAATAGACAGTTTTTGCATGAAAACTCATTCCTGGTGGAACTTCATAGCAAAGTACAAAGTTCGTTTTGGATGGATCAATTTAGTTGAAATAGACAGTTTTTGCATGAAAACTCATTCCTGGTGGAACTTCATAGCAAAGTACAAAGTTCGTTTTGGATGGATCAATTTAGTTGAAATAGACAGTTTTTGCATGAAAACTCATTCCTGGTGGAACTTCATAGCAAAGTACAAAGTTCGAATCGGATGGACGAATTAAGTTAAAATAGACAGTTTTTGCATGAAAACTCATTCCTGGTGGAACTTCATAGCAAAATACAAAGTTCGTTTTGGATGGACGAATTAAGTTGAAATAGACAGTTTTTGCATAAAAACTCATTCCTGGTGGAACTTCATAGCAAAGTACAAAGTTCGTTTTGGATGGACAAAGTTAGTTAAAAAAGACAGTTTTTGCATGAAAACTCATTCCTGGTGGAACTTCATAGCAAAGTACAAAGTTCGTTTTGGATGGACAAAGTTAGTTGAAATAGACAGTTTTTGCATGAAAACTCATTCCTGGTGGAACTTCATCGCAAAGTACAAAGTTCGTTTTGGATGGACAAAGTTAGTTGAAATAGACAGTTTTTGCATGAAAACTCATTCCTGGTGGAACTTCATAGCAAAGTACAAAGTTCGTTTTGGATGGATCAATTTAGTTGAAATAGACAGTTTTTGCATGAAAACTCATTCCTGGTGGAACTTCATAGCAAAGTACAAAGTTCGTTTTGGATGGACAAAGTTAGTTGAAATAGACAGTTTTTGCATGAAAACTCATTCCTGGTGGAACTTCATCGCAAAGTACAAAGTTCGTTTTGGATGGACAAAGTTAGTTGAAATAGACAGTTTTTGCATGAAAACTCATTCCTGGTGGAACTTCATAGCAAAGTACAAAGTTCGTTTTGGATGGATCAATTTAGTTGAAATAGACAGTTTTTGCATGAAAACTCATTCCTGGTGGAACTTCATAGCAAAGTACAAAGTTCGTTTTGGATGGACAAAGTTAGTTTAAATAGACAGTTTTTGTATGAAAACTCATTCCTGGTGGAACTTCATAGCAAAGTACAAAGTTCGAATCGGATGGACGAATTAAGTTAAAATAGACAGTTTTTGCATGAAAACTCATTCCTGGTGGAACTTCATAGCAAAATACAAAGTTCGTTTTGGATGGACGAATTAAGTTGAAATAGACAGTTTTTGCATGAAAACTCATTCCTGGTGGAACTTAATAGCAAAGTACAAAGTTCGTTTTGGATGGACAAAGTTAGTTGAAATAGACAGTTTTTGCATGAAAACTCATTCCTGGTGGAACTTCATAGCAAAGTACAAAGTTCGTTTTGGATGGATCAATTTAGTTGAAATAGACAGTTTTTGCATGAAAACTCATTCCTGGTGGAACTTCATAGCAAAGTACAAAGTTCGTTTTGGATGGACAAAGTTAGTTGAAATAGACAGTTTTTGCATGAAAACTCATTCCTGGTGGAACTTCATAGCAAAGTACAAAGTTCGTTTTGGATGGACAAAGTTAGTTGAAATAGACAGTTTTTGCATGAAAACTCATTCCTGGTGGAACTTCATAGCAAAGTACAAAGTTCGTTTTGGATGGATCAATTTAGTTGAAATAGACAGTTTTTGTATGAAAACTCATTCCTGGTGGAACTTCATAGCAAAGTACAAAGTTCGTTTTGGATGGACGAATTAAGTTGAAATAGACAGTTTTTGCATGAAAACTCATTCCTGGTGGAACTTCATAGCAAAGTACAAAGTTCGTTTTGGATGGACAAAGTTAGTTGAAATAGACAGTTTTTGCATGAAAACTCATTCCTGGTGGAACTTCATAGCAAAGTACAAAGTTCGTTTTGGATGGACAAAGTTAGTTGAAATAGACAGTTTTTGCATGAAAACTCATTCCTGGTGGAACTTCATAGCAAAGTACAAAGTTCGTTTTGGATGGATCAATTTAGTTGAAATAGACAGTTTTTGCATGAAAACTCATTCCTGGTGGAACTTCATAGCAAAGTACAAAGTTCGTTTTGGATGGACAAAGTTAGTTGAAATAGACAGTTTTTGTATGAAAACTCATTCCTGGTGGAACTTCATAGCAAAGTACAAAGTTCGAATCGGATGGACGAATTAAGTTAAAATAGACAGTTTTTGCATGAAAACTCATTCCTGGTGGAACTTCATAGCAAAATACAAAGTTCGTTTTGGATGGACGAATTAAGTTGAAATAGACAGTTTTTGCATGAAAACTCATTCCTGGTGGAACTTCATAGCAAAGTACAAAGTTCGTTTTGGATGGACAAAGTTAGTTGAAATAGACAGTTTTTGCATGAAAACTCATTCCTGGTGGAACTTCATCGCAAAGTACAAAGTTCGTTTTGGATGGACAAAGTTAGTTGAAATAGACAGTTTTTGCATGAAAACTCATTCCTGGTGGAACTTCATAGCAAAGTACAAAGTTCGTTTTGGATGGATCAATTTAGTTGAAATAGACAGTTTTTGCATGAAAACTCATTCCTGGTGGAACTTCATAGCAAAGTACAAAGTTCGTTTTGGATGGACAAAGTTAGTTGAAATAGACAGTTTTTGCATGAAAACTCATTCCTGGTGGAACTTCATAGCAAAGTACAAAGTTCGTTTTGGATGGACAAAGTTAGTTGAAATAGACAGTTTTTGCATGAAAACTCATTCCTGGTGGAACTTCATAGCAAAGTACAAAGTTCGTTTTGGATGGATCAATTTAGTTGAAATAGACAGTTTTTGTATGAAAACTCATTCCTGGTGGAACTTCATAGCAAAGTACAAAGTTCGTTTTGGATGGACGAATTAAGTTGAAATAGACAGTTTTTGCATGAAAACTCATTCCTGGTGGAACTTCATAGCAAAGTACAAAGTTCGTTTTGGATGGACAAAGTTAGTTGAAATAGACAGTTTTTGCATGAAAACTCATTCCTGGTGGAACTTCATAGCAAAGTACAAAGTTCGTTTTGGATGGACAAAGTTAGTTGAAATAGACAGTTTTTGCATGAAAACTCATTCCTGGTGGAACTTCATAGCAAAGTACAAAGTTCGTTTTGGATGGATCAATTTAGTTGAAATAGACAGTTTTTGTATGAAAACTCATTCCTGGTGGAACTTCATAGCAAAGTACAAAGTTCGTTTTGGATGGACGAATTAAGTTGAAATAGACAGTTTTTGCATGAAAACTCATTCCTGGTGGAACTTCATAGCAAAGTACAAAGTTCGTTTTGGATGGATAAAGTTAGTTGAAATAGACAGTTTTTGCATGAAAACTCATTCCTGGTGGAACTTCATCGCAAAGTACAAAGTTCGTTTTGGATGGACAAAGTTAGTTGAAATAGACAGTTTTTGCATGAAAACTCATTCCTGGTGGAACTTCATAGCAAAGTACAAAGTTCGTTTTGGATGGACAAAGTTAGTTGAAATAGACAGTTTTTGCATGAAAACTCATTCCTGGTGGAACTTCATAGCAAAGTACAAAGTTCGTTTTGGATGGATCAATTTAGTTGAAATAGACAGTTTTTGCATGAAAACTCATTCCTGGTGGAACTTCAAAGCAAAGTACAAAGTTCGTTTTGGATGGACGAATTAAGTTGAAATAGACAGTTTTTGCATGAAAACTCATTCCTGGTGGAACTTCATAGCAAAGTACAAAGTTCGTTTTGGATAGACAAAGTTAGTTGAAATAGACAGTTTTTGCATGAAAACTCATTCCTGGTGGAACTTCATAGCAAAGTACAAAGTTCGTTTGGATGGACAAAGTTAGTTGAAATAGACAGTTTTTGCATGAAAACTCATTCTTGGTGGAACTTCATAGCAAAGTACAAAGTTCGTTTTGGATGGACAAAGTTAGTTGAAGTAGACAGTTTTTGCATGAAAACTCATTCCTGGTGGAACTTCATAGCAAAGTACAAAGTTCGTTTTGGATGGACAAAGTTAGTTGAAATAGACAGTTTTTGCATGAAAACTCATTCCTGGTGGAACTTCATAGCAAAGTACAAAGTTCGTTTTGGATGGACAAAGTTAGTTGAAATAGACAGTTTTTGCATGAAAACTCATTCCTGGTGGAACTTCATAGCAAAGTACAAAGTTCGTTTTGGATGGACAAAGTTAGTTGAAATAGACAGTTTTTGCATGAAAACTCATTCCTGGTGGAACTTCATAGCAAAGTACAAAGTTCGTTTTGGATGGTTAAAGTTAGTTGAAAAAGACAGTTTTTGCATGAAAACTCATTCCTGGTGGAACTTCATAGCAAAGTACAAAGTTCGTTTTGGATGGACAAAGTTAGTTGAAATAGACAGTTTTTGCATGAAAACTCATTCCTGGTGGAACTTCATAGCAAAGTACAAAGTTCGTTTTGGATGGACAAAGTTAGTTGAAATAGACAGTTTTTGCATGAAAACTCATTCCTGGTGGAACTTCATAGCAAAGTACAAAGTTCGTTTTGGATGGATCAATTTAGTTGAAATAGACAGTTTTTGCATAAAAACTCATTCCTGGTGGAACTTCATAGCAAAGTACAAAGTTCGTTTTGGATGGACAAAGTTAGTTGAAATAGACAGTTTTTGCATGAAAACTCATTCCTGGTGGAACTTCATAGCAAAGTACAAAGTTCGTTTTGGATGGACGAATTCAGTTGAAATAGACAGTTTTTGCATAAAAACTCATTCCTGGTGGAACTTCATAGCAAAGTACAAAGTTCGTTTTGGATGGATCAATTTAGTTGAAATAGACAGTTTTTGCATGAAATTTCATTCCTGGTGGAACTTCATAGCAAAGTACAAAGTTCGTTTTGGATGGACAAAGTTAGTTGAAATAGACAGTTTTTGCATGAAAACTCATTCCTGGTGGAACTTCATAGCAAAGTACAAAGTTCGTTTTGGATGGACAAAGTTAGTTGAAATAGACAGTTTTTGCCTGAAAACTCATTCCTGGTGGAACTTCATAGCAAAGTACAAAGTTCGTTTTGGATGGACAAAGTTAGTTGAAATAGACAGTTTTTGCATAAAAACTCATTCCTGGTGGAACTTCATAGCAAAGTACAAAGTTCGTTTTGGATGGACGAATTAAGTTGAAATAGACAGTTTTTGCATGAAAACTCATTCCTGGTGGAACTTCATAGCAAAGTACAAAGTTCGTTTTGGATGGATCAATTTAGTTGAAATAGACAGTTTTTGCATGAAAACTCATTCCTGGTGGAACTTCATAGCAAAGTATAAAGTTCGTTTTGGATGGACGAATCAAGTTGAAATAGACAGTTTTTGCATGAAAACTCATTCCTGGTGGAACTTCATAGCAAAGTACAAAGTTCGTTTTGGATAGACAAAGTTAGTTGAAATAGACAGTTTTTGCATGAAAACTCATTCCTGGTGGAACTTCATAGCAAAGTACAAAGTTCGTTTTGGATGGACAAAGTTAGTTGAAATAGACAGTTTTTGCCTGAAAACTCATTCCTGGTGGAACTTCATAGCAAAGTATAAAGTTCGTTTTGGATGGACGAATTAAGTTGAAATAGACAGTTTTTGCATAAAAACTCATTCCTGGTGGAACTTCATAGCAAAGTACAAAGTTCGTTTTGGATGGACAAAGTTAGTTGAAATAGACAGTTTTTGCATGAAAACTCATTCCTGGTGGAACTTCATAGCAAAGTACAAAGTTCGTTTTGGATGGACAAAGTTAGTTGAAATAGACAGTTTTTGCATGAAAACTCATTCCTGGTGGAACTTCATAGCAAAGTACAAAGTTCGTTTTGGATGGACAAAGTTAGTTGAAATAGACAGTTTTTGCATAAAAACTCATTCCTGGTGGAACTTCATAGCAAAGTACAAAGTTCGTTTTGGATGGACAAAGTTAGTTGAAATAGACAGTTTTTGCATGAAAACTCATTCCTGGTGGAACTTCATAGCAAAGTACAAAGTTCGTTTTGGATGGATGAATTTAGTTGAAATAGACAGTTTTTGCATGAAAACTCATTCCTGGTGGAACTTCATAGCCAAGTACAAAGTTCGTTTTGGATGGATCAATTTAGTTGAAATAGACAGTTTTTGCATGAAAACTCATTCCTGGTGGAACTTCATAGCAAAGTACAAAGTTCGTTTTGGATGGATCAATTTAGTTGAAATAGACAGTTTTTGCATGAAAACTCATTCCTGGTGGAACTTCATAGCAAAGTACAAAGTTCGTTTTGGATGGATCAATTTAGTTGAAATAGACAGTTTTTGCATGAAAACTCATTCCTGGTGGAACTTCATAGCAAAGTACAAAGTTCGTTTTGGATGGACAAAGTTAGTTGAAATAGACAGTTTTTGCATGAAAACTCATTCCTGGTGGAACTTCATAGCAAAGTACAAAGTTCGTTTTGGATGGACAAAGTTAGTTGAAATAGACAGTTTTTGCATGAAAACTCATTCCTGGTGGAACTTCATAGCAAAGTACAAAGTTCGTTTTGGATGGACAAAGTTAGTTGAAATAGACAGTTTTTGCATGAAAACTCATTCCTGGTGGAACTTCATAGCAAAGTACAAAGTTCGTTTTGGATGGATCAATTTAGTTGAAATAGACAGTTTTTGCATAAAAACTCATTCCTGGTGGAACTTCATAGCAAAGTACAAAGTTCGTTTTGGATGGACGAATTAAGTTGAAATAGACAGTTTTTGCATGAAAACTCATTCCTGGTGGAACTTCATAGCAAAGTACAAAGTTCGTTTTGGATGGACAAAGTTAGTTGAAATAGACAGTTTTTGCATGAAAACTCATTCCTGGTGGAACTTCATAGCAAAGTACAAAGTTCGTTTTGGATGGACAAAGTTAGTTGAAATAGACAGTTTTTGCATAAAAACTCATTCCTGGTGGAACTTCATAGCAAAGTACAAAGTTCGTTTTGGATGGACGAATTAAGTTGAAATAGACAGTTTTTGCATGAAAACTCATTCCTGGTGGAACTTCATAGCAAAGTACAAAGTTCGTTTTGGATGGATCAATTTAGTTGAAATAGACAGTTTTTGCATGAAAACTCATTCCTGGTGGAACTTCATAGCAAAGTACAAAGTTCGTTTTGGATGGATCAATTTAGTTGAAATAGACAGTTTTTGCATGAAAACTCATTCCTGGTGGAACTTCATAGCAAAGTACAAAGTTCGTTTTGGATGGATCAATTTAGTTGAAATAGACAGTTTTTGCATGAAAACTCATTCCTGGTGGAACTTCATAGCAAAGTACAAAGTTCGTTTTGGATGGACAAAGTTAGTTGAAATAGACAGTTTTTGCATGAAAACTCATTCCTGGTGGAACTTCATAGCAAAGTACAAAGTTCGTTTTGGATGGACAAAGTTAGTTGAAATAGACAGTTTTTGCATGAAAACTCATTCCTGGTGGAACTTCATAGCAAAGTACAAAGTTCGTTTTGGATGGACAAAGTTAGTTGAAATAGACAGTTTTTGCATGAAAACTCATTCCTGGTGGAACTTCATAGCAAAGTACAAAGTTCGTTTTGGATGGATCAATTTAGTTGAAATAGACAGTTTTTGCATAAAAACTCATTCCTGGTGGAACTTCATAGCAAAGTACAAAGTTCGTTTTGGATGGACGAATTAAGTTGAAATAGACAGTTTTTGCATGAAAACTCATTCCTGGTGGAACTTCATAGCAAAGTACAAAGTTCGTTTTGGATGGACAAAGTTAGTTGAAATAGACAGTTTTTGCATGAAAACTCATTCCTGGTGGAACTTCATAGCAAAGTACAAAGTTCGTTTTGGATGGACAAAGTTAGTTGAAATAGACAGTTTTTGCATGAAAACTCATTCCTGGTGGAACTTCATAGCCAAGTACAAAGTTCGTTTTGGATGGATCAATTTAGTTGAAATAGACAGTTTTTGCATGAAAACTCATTCCTGGTGGAACTTCATAGCAAAGTACAAAGTTCGTTTTGGATGGATCAATTTAGTTGAAATAGACAGTTTTTGCATGAAAACTCATTCCTGGTGGAACTTCATAGCAAAGTACAAAGTTCGTTTTGGATGGATCAATTTAGTTGAAATAGACAGTTTTTGCATGAAAACTCATTCCTGGTGGAACTTCATAGCAAAGTACAAAGTTCGTTTTGGATGGACAAAGTTAGTTGAAATAGACAGTTTTTGCATGAAAACTCATTCCTGGTGGAACTTCATAGCAAAGTACAAAGTTCGTTTTGGATGGACAAAGTTAGTTGAAATAGACAGTTTTTGCATGAAAACTCATTCCTGGTGGAACTTCATAGCAAAGTACAAAGTTCGTTTTGGATGGACAAAGTTAGTTGAAATAGACAGTTTTTGCATGAAAACTCATTCCTGGTGGAACTTCATAGCAAAGTACAAAGTTCGTTTTGGATGGATCAATTTAGTTGAAATAGACAGTTTTTGCATAAAAACTCATTCCTGGTGGAACTTCATAGCAAAGTACAAAGTTCGTTTTGGATGGACGAATTAAGTTGAAATAGACAGTTTTTGCATGAAAACTCATTCCTGGTGGAACTTCATAGCAAAGTACAAAGTTCGTTTTGGATGGACAAAGTTAGTTGAAATAGACAGTTTTTGCATGAAAACTCATTCCTGGTGGAACTTCATAGCAAAGTACAAAGTTCGTTTTGGATGGACAAAGTTAGTTGAAATAGACAGTTTTTGCATAAAAACTCATTCCTGGTGGAACTTCATAGCAAAGTACAAAGTTCGTTTTGGATGGACAAAGTTAGTTGAAATAGACAGTTTTTGCATGAAAACTCATTCCTGGTGGAACTTCATAGCAAAGTACAAAGTTCGTAACGGATGCACCAATTTAGTTGAAATAGACAGTTTTTGCATGAAAACTCATTCCTGGTGGAACTTCATAGCAAAGTACAAAGTTCGTTTTGGATGGATCAATTTAGTTGAAATAGACAGTTTTTGCATGAAAACTCATTCCTGGTGGAACTTCATAGCAAAGTACAAAGTTCGTTTTGGATGGATCAATTTAGTTGAAATAGACAGTTTTTGCATGAAAACTCATTCCTGGTGGAACTTCATAGCAAAGTACAAAGTTCGTTTTGAATGGATCAATTTAGTTGAAATAGACAGTTTTTGCATGAAAACTCATTCCTGGTGGAACTTCATAGCAAAGTACAAAGTTCGTTTTGGATGGACGAATTAAGTTGAAATAGACAGTTTTTGCATGAAAACTCATTCCTGGTGGAACTTCATAGCAAAGTACAAAGTTCGTTTTGGATGGACAAAGTTAGTTGAAATAGACAGTTTTTGCATGAAAACTCATTCCTGGTGGAACTTCATAGCAAAGTACAAAGTTCGTTTTGGATGGACAAAGTTAGTTGAAATAGACAGTTTTTGCATGAAAACTCATTCCTGGTGGAACTTCATAGCAAAGTACAAAGTTCGTTTTGGATGGATCAATTTAGTTGAAATAGACAGTTTTTGCATAAAAACTCATTCCTGGTGGAACTTCATAGCAAAGTACAAAGTTCGTTTTGGATGGACGAATTAAGTTGAAATAGACAGTTTTTGCATGAAAACTCATTCCTGGTGGAACTTCATAGCAAAGTACAAAGTTCGTTTTGGATGGACAAAGTTAGTTGAAATAGACAGTTTTTGCATGAAAACTCATTCCTGGTGGAACTTCATAGCAAAGTACAAAGTTCGTAACGGATGCACCAATTTAGTTGAAATAGACAGTTTTTGCATGAAAACTCATTCCTGGTGGAACTTCATAGCAAAGTACAAAGTTCGTTTTGGATGGATCAATTTAGTTGAAATAGACAGTTTTTGCATGAAAACTCATTCCTGGTGGAACTTCATAGCAAAGTACAAAGTTCGTTTTGGATGGATCACTTTAGTAGAAATAGACAGTTTTTGCATGAAAACTCATTCCTGGTGGAACTTCACAGCAAAGTACAAAGTTCGTTTTGGATGGACAAAGTTAGTTGAAATAGACAGTTTTTGCATGAAAACTCATTCCTGGTGGAACTTCATAGCAAAGTACAAAGTTCGTTTTGGATGGATCAATTTAGTTGAAATAGACAGTTTTTGCATGAAAACTCATTCCTGGTGGAACTTCATAGCAAAGTACAAAGTTCGTTTTGGATGGATCACTTTAGTAGAAATAGACAGTTTTTGCATGAAAACTCATTCCTGGTGGAACTTCACAGCAAAGTACAAAGTTCGTTTTGGATGGACAAAGTTAGTTGAAATAGACAGTTTTTGCATGAAAACTCATTCCTGGTGGAACTTCATAGCAAAGTACAAAGTTCGTTTTGGATGGACAAAGTTAGTTGAAATAGACAGTTTTTGCATGAAAACTCATTCCTGGTGGAACTTCATAGCAAAGTACAAAGTTCGTTTTGGATGGACAAAGTTAGTTGAAATAGACAGTTTTTGCATGAAAACTCATTCCTGGTGGAACTTCATAGCCAAGTACAAAGTTCGTTTTGGATGGATCAATTTAGTTGAAATAGACAGTTTTTGCATGAAAACTCATTCCTGGTGGAACTTCATAGCAAAGTACAAAGTTCGTTTTGGATGGATCAATTTAGTTGAAATAGACAGTTTTTGCATGAAAACTCATTCCTGGTGGAACTTCATAGCAAAGTACAAAGTTCGTTTTGGATGGATCAATTTAGTTGAAATAGACAGTTTTTGCATGAAAACTCATTCCTGGTGGAACTTCATAGCAAAGTACAAAGTTCGTTTTGGATGGACAAAGTTAGTTGAAATAGACAGTTTTTGCATGAAAACTCATTCCTGGTGGAACTTCATAGCAAAGTACAAAGTTCGTTTTGGATGGACAAAGTTAGTTGAAATAGACAGTTTTTGCATGAAAACTCATTCCTGGTGGAACTTCATAGCAAAGTACAAAGTTCGTTTTGGATGGACAAAGTTAGTTGAAATAGACAGTTTTTGCATGAAAACTCATTCCTGGTGGAACTTCATAGCAAAGTACAAAGTTCGTTTTGGATGGATCAATTTAGTTGAAATAGACAGTTTTTGCATAAAAACTCATTCCTGGTGGAACTTCATAGCAAAGTACAAAGTTCGTTTTGGATGGACGAATTAAGTTGAAATAGACAGTTTTTGCATGAAAACTCATTCCTGGTGGAACTTCATAGCAAAGTACAAAGTTCGTTTTGGATGGACAAAGTTAGTTGAAATAGACAGTTTTTGCATGAAAACTCATTCCTGGTGGAACTTCATAGCAAAGTACAAAGTTCGTTTTGGATGGACAAAGTTAGTTGAAATAGACAGTTTTTGCATAAAAACTCATTCCTGGTGGAACTTCATAGCAAAGTACAAAGTTCGTTTTGGATGGACAAAGTTAGTTGAAATAGACAGTTTTTGCATGAAAACTCATTCCTGGTGGAACTTCATAGCAAAGTACAAAGTTCGTAACGGATGCACCAATTTAGTTGAAATAGACAGTTTTTGCATGAAAACTCATTCCTGGTGGAACTTCATAGCAAAGTACAAAGTTCGTTTTGGATGGATCAATTTAGTTGAAATAGACAGTTTTTGCATGAAAACTCATTCCTGGTGGAACTTCATAGCAAAGTACAAAGTTCGTTTTGGATGGATCAATTTAGTTGAAATAGACAGTTTTTGCATGAAAACTCATTCCTGGTGGAACTTCATAGCAAAGTACAAAGTTCGTTTTGAATGGATCAATTTAGTTGAAATAGACAGTTTTTGCATGAAAACTCATTCCTGGTGGAACTTCATAGCAAAGTACAAAGTTCGTTTTGGATGGACGAATTAAGTTGAAATAGACAGTTTTTGCATGAAAACTCATTCCTGGTGGAACTTCATAGCAAAGTACAAAGTTCGTTTTGGATGGACAAAGTTAGTTGAAATAGACAGTTTTTGCATGAAAACTCATTCCTGGTGGAACTTCATAGCAAAGTACAAAGTTCGTTTTGGATGGACAAAGTTAGTTGAAATAGACAGTTTTTGCATGAAAACTCATTCCTGGTGGAACTTCATAGCAAAGTACAAAGTTCGTTTTGGATGGATCAATTTAGTTGAAATAGACAGTTTTTGCATAAAAACTCATTCCTGGTGGAACTTCATAGCAAAGTACAAAGTTCGTTTTGGATGGACGAATTAAGTTGAAATAGACAGTTTTTGCATGAAAACTCATTCCTGGTGGAACTTCATAGCAAAGTACAAAGTTCGTTTTGGATGGACAAAGTTAGTTGAAATAGACAGTTTTTGCATGAAAACTCATTCCTGGTGGAACTTCATAGCAAAGTACAAAGTTCGTAACGGATGCACCAATTTAGTTGAAATAGACAGTTTTTGCATGAAAACTCATTCCTGGTGGAACTTCATAGCAAAGTACAAAGTTCGTTTTGGATGGATCAATTTAGTTGAAATAGACAGTTTTTGCATGAAAACTCATTCCTGGTGGAACTTCATAGCAAAGTACAAAGTTCGTTTTGGATGGATCACTTTAGTAGAAATAGACAGTTTTTGCATGAAAACTCATTCCTGGTGGAACTTCACAGCAAAGTACAAAGTTCGTTTTGGATGGACAAAGTTAGTTGAAATAGACAGTTTTTGCATGAAAACTCATTCCTGGTGGAACTTCATAGCAAAGTACAAAGTTCGTATCGGATGGACGAATTAAGTTGAAATAGACAGTTTTTGTATGAAAACTCATTCCTGGTGGAACTTCATAGCAAAGTACAAAGTTCGTTTTGGATGGACAAAGTTAGTTGAAATAGACAGTTTTTGCATGAAAACTCATTCCTGGTGGAACTTCACAGCAAAGTACAAAGTTCGTATCGGATGGACGAATTAAGTTGAAATAGACAGTTTTTGTATGAAAACTCATTCCTGGTGGAACTTCATAGCAAAGTACAAAGTTCGTTTTGGATGGACAAAGTTAGTTGAAATAGACAGTTTTTGCATGAAAACTCATTCCTGGTGGAACTTCATAGCAAAGTACAAAGTTCGTTTTGGATGGATCACTTTAGTAGAAATAGACAGTTTTTGCATGAAAACTCATTCCTGGTGGAACTTCACAGCAAAGTACAAAGTTCGTTTTGGATGGACAAAGTTAGTTGAAATAGACAGTTTTTGCATGAAAACTCATTCCTGGTGGAACTTCATAGCAAAGTACAAAGTTCGTTTTGGATGGATCAGTTTAGTTTAAATAGACAGTTCTTGCATGAAAACTCATTCCTGGTAGAACTTCACAGCAAAGTACAAAGTTCGTATCGGATGGACGAATTAAGTTGAAACAGACAGTTTTTGCATGAAAACTCATTCCTGGTGGAACTTCATAGCAAAGAACAAAGTTCGTTTTGGATGGATCAATTTAGTTGAAATAGACAGTTTTTGCATGAAAACTCATTCCTGGTGGAACTTCACAGCAAAGTACAAAGTTCGTATCGGATGGACGAATTAAGTTGAAATAGACAGTTTTTGTATGAAAACTCATTCCTGGTGGAACTTCATAGCAAAGTACAAAGTTCGTTTTGGATGGACAAAGTTAGTTGAAATAGACAGTTTTTGCATGAAAACTCATTCCTGGTGGAACTTCATAGCAAAGTACAAAGTTCGTTTTGGATGGATCAGTTTAGTTTAAATAGACAGTTCTTGCATGAAAACTCATTCCTGGTAGAACTTCACAGCAAAGTACAAAGTTCGTATCGGATGGACGAATTAAGTTGAAACAGACAGTTTTTGCATGAAAACTCATTCCTGGTGGAACTTCATAGCAAAGTACAAAGTTCGTTTTGGATGGATCAATTTAGTTGAAATAGACAGTTTTTGTATGAAAACTCATTCCTGGTGGAACTTCATAG
The DNA here is from genome assembly GCF_943734755.1 of Anopheles moucheti. NCBI lineage: Eukaryota > Metazoa > Arthropoda > Insecta > Diptera > Culicidae > Anopheles > Anopheles moucheti. The sequence goes on from NW_026453733.1 coordinate 18,357, forward strand.
CAAAGTACAAAGTTCGTTTTGGATGGATCAATTTAGTTGAAATAGACAGTTTTTGCATGAAAACTCATTCCTGGTGGAACTTCATAGCAAAGTACAAAGTTCGTTTTGGATGGATCACTTTAGTAGAAATAGACAGTTTTTGCATGAAAACTCATTCCTGGTGGAACTTCATAGCAAAGTACAAAGTTCGTTTTGGATGGATCAATTTAGTTGAAATAGACAGTTTTTGTATGAAAACTCATTCCTGGTGGAACTTCATAGCAAAGTACAAAGTTCGTTTTGGATGGACAAAGTTAGTTGAAATAGACAGTTTTTGCATGAAAACTCATTCCTGGTGGAACTTCATAGCAAAGTACAAAGTTCGTTTTGGATGGATCAATTTAGTTGAAATAGACAGTTTTTGCATGAAAACTCATTCCTGGTGGAACTTCATAGCAAAGTACAAAGTTCGTTTTGGATGGATCACTTTAGTAGAAATAGACAGTTTTTGCATGAAAACTCATTCCTGGTGGAACTTCATAGCAAAGTACAAAGTTCGTTTTGGATGGATCAATTTAGTTGAAATAGACAGTTTTTGTATGAAAACTCATTCCTGGTGGAACTTCATAGCAAAGTACACAGTTCGTTTTGGATGGACAAAGTTAGTTGAAATAGACAGTTTTTGCATGAAAACTCATTCCTGGTGGAACTTCATAGCAAAGTACAAAGTTCGTTTTGGATGGATCAATTTAGTTGAAATAGACAGTTTTTGCATGAAAACTCATTCCTGGTGGAACTTCATAGCAAAGTACAAAGTTCGTTTTGGATGGATCACTTTAGTAGAAATAGACAGTTTTTGCATGAAAACTCATTCCTGGTGGAACTTCATAGCAAAGTACAAAGTTCGTTTTGGATGGATCAATTTAGTTGAAATAGACAGTTTTTGTATGAAAACTCATTCCTGGTGGAACTTCATAGCAAAGTACAAAGTTCGTTTTGGATGGACAAAGTTAGTTGAAATAGACAGTTTTTGCATGAAAACTCATTCCTGGTGGAACTTCATAGCAAAGTACAAAGTTCGTTTTGGATGGACAAAGTTAGTTGAAATAGACAGTTTTTGCATGAAAACTCATTCCTGGTGGAACTTCATAGCAAAGTACAAAGTTCGTTTTGGATGGATCAATTTAGTTGAAATAGACAGTTTTTGCATGAAAACTCATTCCTGGTGGAACTTCATAGCAAAGTACAAAGTTCGTTTTGGATGGACAAAGTTAGTTGAAATAGACAGTTTTTGCATGAAAACTCATTCCTGGTGGAACTTCATAGCAAAGTACAAAGTTCGTTTTGGATGGATCAATTTAGTTGAAATAGACAGTGTTGCAACGCAACGTTCTTTCCAGTTTCTGTTTCGCCGTGGTCGCGTTTCCTAACACCAATTTTTACAGGTTTCTAGCAATTTTATTTTCTATTTCAAACTTCTTTCGCGGAGCACTGGTTTTGGGCAGGTGGTACGGCTTCGCTGGTATAATTCGGGTGCGTGGGAGCGAGTGGTGCGAGTGGTGGTGCTGGTGTTAAAAAATTACACGTCTTATCACTTGCGCGTTTCGGTTGTGAATAACTCTAAATCGATGGCGCACACGCGATGGCCGTTATCGTCCCTTTTCGCGCCTCGATCTCGATCCCTTTATGGCATCGTCCCTTCGGTAACGGCTTCTGTCACCCGTCACCGAGCTGTCACCGTCATTGCGTCGGGTGACGAAAACAAAAAACAAATCATGCGTTAAACTGCAAGTGCCGACTTTACCGTTGTCTACAACATTCTCCCGCCCGGTACTTTGCTCGTATGAGCAATTTACCCTACTTGAAGTCGGTGATCTGTTCTGTTTAATATTCGGCCAGCCCTCTTTATCGCCTTATCGGTAGATGGTAAGCTTGGCTGTGTCGTTCCTGTTGGCGTTTTACTTCCGCACATCCAACACCGCTATCTTTGTTGCAGGTCGCTCGATTATTCCGCTAGCCGTCTGCACCGTTGCTCGTCTCACCTGGCCGTCGTTGGCTCTGACGACTGCCACCACTCTCCCTTTAGGCCAGCAATTTCTGGGCATATTGTTGTCTGCAATCAAAACGATTTCACCTTCCTCTATAGGGCGAGCAGGGTGAAACCACTTAGTTCTACGTGTCAACGTCGGAAGATACTCAGCTACCCATTTTCGCCAAAAAAGATCTGCGTTGCGCTGCGACGCTTTCCATGAAGATTTTATGGCCCCTGCTGTATCATCAAGTGGGGCAGGCGGCTTGCTGCCGTTTGAGCTACCCAAAAGTAGTTGGTTGGGCGTTATCGGTGGTGCGAAATCATCGTCCAAAGGTACGTAGGTCAGAGGTCTTGAGTTAATGACCATTTCTATTTCGGCTATCGTAGATTGCAGCACTTCGTCGTTAGGCGTACGCGGCAGTTCGAACTGGCTTAAAACTTTTTTCACCGACTGAACGAGGCGTTCCCAGCACCCTCCAAAATGCGGAGCCGCTGGCGGATTGAAGCTCCACTTCAACTCAGGACTAGTAAATTCGACGATGATCTTATTCTCATCCACGTTCATCCGGGCTTCCTTCAACTCTCTCGATGAACCTACAAAGTTTGTCCCACGATCGCTGATGATTTCGCGCGGCACTCCTCGTCTAGCGATAAAACGGCGGATCGCTAGGATGCAGGAAGAAGTTGTCAGTGAGTGCGCGATTTCAAGGTGCACTGCTCGTGTTGTCAAACAAGTGAAAATCACTCCCCAACGTTTCTCCACGCGACGTCCAACTACTACGTTCATTGGGCCGAAGTAGTCTATTCCGGTATATGTAAACGCACGCTGATCCATGGCCGTTCTTTGTTGAGGAATGCTTCCCATCAACGGCGGTTCGGGAGCAGCTTCTCGATTGCGACAATGTTGACATGTTTTCCGGACGCGCTTATATTCTGTCAACAAGCGCGGTATATGATATTTGGCTCTTAGTTCGTTAACGACGGTCTGATGGTTACAATGTCGGTAACGTGCGTGGTAGTGCAGTATAAGCAAGTCAGTTCCTGTGTGTCGTCTCGGTAGGATAACTGGCTTGCGCAGCGATTCGTTTACCACAGGGCAGTTTTCAAAACGACTACTTATTCTCAGCACGCCATAGTCGTCGATTTTCGGTGAGAGCTGATACAATGCGCTGCCTTTTTCGATGGGTTGCGACCATGGATGCTGTTTTACTACGCGGCTCTCTAGTCGCCGGATCTCTTCTGGAAACGTTTCTCGCTGGATTTGTTTTATAATCACGCGTTCTGCTGTTTCAAGCTCTTCCTGCGTGAGTGGTCCTGTCGTGATCGTTTTTCCGTTAGTTCGGTGCATACAATTATGTGAAAATCGAATAACGTATCCAACGAATCTGAGCAACCTATTCCAACTAGAGAATCGATCGATCCGAATAAGTGGCTCAGTGCTTGAATGATGCAGCAGGTTGCGACGTAGTTCTTCCGCTGTATCATCCGATCGCGTCGGTGGAATTGGCCATTCCTTCTCTGGTTGCCAAAGAAAGCTCGGACCTTTGAGCCATCGGCTTGATGTGCTCAAATCGGGAATTCTCGTCCACTTCGTACCATCGTCGGCTACATTGACCTTCGTTGACAGCCACTGCCAATCGTCAACCTTGGTGGACTCGAGTTTTTCACCGACTCGGAAAGCTACAAATTGACTATATCGTCGATGATCCGACCGTAGCCAACAGATGACGTCACGCGAATCCGTCCAATATGTAGTTCGAGTGATGTTCAAACGGTGCGATTTAATAATCGTATTCGCAAGTCGGGTGCCGATAACCGCTGCTTGCAGTTCTAATCGAGGGATCGATAGAAATCGCAGTGGTGCCACTCTAGTTTTCGATCCGACAAGAGCGCATTCTATGGTCCCTTCTTCTTCAAATCGGAAATATGCAACCGCTGCCATCCCGTTTTCGCTCGCGTCGCAGAATACGTGAAGCTGTATGCTACGAGTCAACGCCGACGTGTTCTGTCGATAGCACCTTGGTATCCTGATCTGGCAAACGTCGGGTAATATGGTGATCCACCTTTCCCACTGTTCTGCTAAACGGCCGCTGACTTTTTCATCCCATCCGACACCAGCACGCCAGCATATTCGTGTACGAGGTCAGTTTTAGGCCGGTCAAGTGCGCGAAAGTGTTCTGAAGTTTCTGGGCGCACAGACTCTGATTCGGTAGCGCCAAGCTGTGCACGGTATGTACATTGGGCAATACGAATACTTTGCCGGCTTCGTCACTGCCGGATATTCTCAACGATACTCTCACTGAATTTTTCTCTTCTCTTTTCTGATTTCCGGTCCACCAGAGGCACAACGGATGAGGAGTTCCCTGAATGCCTAGTTCTTCAACCAAAGCATGTTCTATGAAGGTGGCTGACGAACCGTCGTCCAAGAACGCAAATGTTTCTACTTTACAGCCATTGCCATGAAGAGTAATCGGAACATATCGGAAGAGTGGTGGCGCCTCTAGCGCAATTCGGTGACTGTTAAAAGCTTGATGCTCGTTGGTTACGGTTCGTGACGTATTTCCGGCTTCAACTCTGGTCCTCGAACCATCATGAAGCAGCTTGTTATGAAGAAAGACGCAGCCATTGGTGCCACACTGCGTTCTTCTGTCGCAGCGCTGGTGTTGTTCAAGGCATTTACGACACAGACGTTTCTCACGCACTGTTCGCCAACGGGCGTCTATGTCCATTGCCAGAAAATCGGAACAGTTTTCTACTTTGGCGCATTGTTGTTGGCATACTGGGCAACGCAGCGTTACGCTGCTAGAACTCGTTGAGAGGCGCCTGGTTGCAGTGTTCGTCAGGTGAGTATTTACGTGCCGATGTTGCCTGTATCCGCTGTTCCTCGTTGCAGGTCTGGTAGATGAACCCTCATGGGTGTACACCGACGACATAGTCACCAACCATGCGACCATGGATGCTGTTTTACTACGCGGCTCTCTAGTCGCCGGATCTCTTCTGGAAACGTTTCTCGCTGGATTTGTTTTATAATCACGCGTTCTGCTGTTTCAAGCTCTTCCTGCGTGAGTGGTCCTGTCGTGATCGTTTTTCCGTTAGTTCGGTGCATACAATTATGTGAAAATCGAATAACGTATCCAACGGATCTGAGCAACCTATTCCAACTAGAGAATCGATCGATCCGAATAAGTGGCTCAGTGCTTGAATGATGCAGCAGGTTGCGACGTAGTTCTTCCGCTGTATCATCCGATCGCGTCGGTGGAATTGGCCATTCCTTCTCTGGTTGCCAAAGAAAGCTCGGACCTTTGAGCCATCGGCTTGATGTGCTCAAATCGGGAATTCTCGTCCACTTCGTACCATCGTCGGCTACATTGACCTTCGTTGACAGCCACTGCCAATCGTCAACCTTGGTGGACTCGAGTTTTTCACCGACTCGGAAAGCTACAAATTGACTATATCGTCGATGATCCGACCGTAGCCAACAGATGACGTCACGCGAATCCGTCCAATATGTAGTTCGAGTGATGTTCAAACGGTGCGATTTAATAATCGTATTCGCAAGTCGGGTGCCGATAACCGCTGCTTGCAGTTCTAATCGAGGGATCGATAGAAATCGCAGTGGTGCCACTCTAGTTTTCGATCCGACAAGAGCGCATTCTATGGTCCCTTCTTCTTCAAATCGGAAATATGCAACCGCTGCCATCCCGTTTTCGCTCGCGTCGCAGAATACGTGAAGCTGTATGCTACGAGTCAACGCCGACGTGTTCTGTCGATAGCACCTTGGTATCCTGATCTGGCAAACGTCGGGTAATATGGTGATCCACCTTTCCCACTGTTCTGCTAAACGGCCGCTGACTTTTTCATCCCATCCGACACCAGCACGCCAGATCTCTTGAAGCAGAACTTTCAGGAACATAAGCACGTTACCCAAGAGACCCAACGGGTCGTAGATCCGCATTAGGATCCGTAGCACCTCACGTTTAGTCGGATGCTTTGCTCCCGTTAGCAGCTGCTCATCGTTTCTAGGTGAGACTTTATAGGTGAATGTGTCGGATTGCGTGTCCCACCACATTCCCAATACCTTTTCTGTTTTCGTATCTGTACCAACGTTAACATCTTTCTCTTTCGTTATAGATGCCTCTAATTGCTGAATCACCACGTTTGAATTGGACAGCCAGTTTCTTATTTCAAAGCCACCCTGTGCATGTACGTGTCGCACTTCTTTTGCCAGCATTATAGCTTCGTCTTCAGTTTCGACACTTGCCAGCATGTCGTCAACATAGTGCTCTTTAACGATGCATTCGAAGGCGCGAGGAAATTCGGATTTAAATCGCTCGGCGTTAAGATTCTTCACATAGTGCGCGCAGCAGGGTGAACATGCGGCGCCAAACGTCATAACGGTCATGGCGTACACGTCTGGAGTCCTGTCAGCCACACCGCCGTTCCACAATATCATTTGGCTGCGTTGATCTTCGGGTCTGATGGCCACTTGAAAAAACATTTCTTTGATGTCTCCAACAACGCCTATTCGGAACTCTCTGAATTTATATAGGACTGTCAGGAGCTCTACCAGCTGATCTGGTCCCTTGAGGAGAAATGTGTTTAGACTAACGCCGTTTACTTTGGCAGCAGCATCAAATACCAACCGGATTTTTCCTGGCTTGTTGGGGTTTATGACAGGAAAAATTGGCAAGAACCAATCTGCATCACGTTTTTCCGATAGCTCTCTCGGTGTTAGGCGCCTGATGTAGCCCTTTCTCTCGTACTCATTCATCTTTTCAACGATGGCAGCCCTCAACACTGGTTCTTTTTCCATTTTTCTTTTGAGACATTCAAAGCGTTTTAGTGCCATCGGCTTACTTGGCGGTAATTGAATTGTGCTGTACTTCCACAACAAACTTGTCTCATAACGTTCGCCATTTAAACGGGTTGTCGCGGCCAGAATTTCTAGCGCCTTTTCTTCATCTTTGGAACCTGTGTGATGAGGTAACTTGGTGATACCTAACGAATCAATTGCAAAGTATTCCTTCAATTGTGCATCGGTTTTATCGTCGTTGATGTCCATGCATGGGCACACCTTTGGTCTATGGTGGTTGAGAATCCCGTTTGCTTCGCCGGGATTCGTTTCGTACGATCCGTAGACAATCCAGCCTAATCGCGTTTTGGCAGCAACGGGTTCATGCGATTTTCCCTCACGATATGTCAACGGATGACCCAGATGACAGTTATCTATGCCGATTAGAACCCTTGGCATGATATTCGTGTACGAGGTCAGTTTTAGGCCGGTCAAGTGCGCGAAAGTGTTCTGAAGTTTCTGGGCGCACAGACTCTGATTCGGTAGCGCCAAGCTGTGCACGGTATGTACATTGGGCAATACGAATACTTTGCCGGCTTCGTCACTGCCGGATATTCTCAACGATACTCTCACTGAATTTTTCTCTTCTCTTTTCTGATTTCCGGTCCACCAGAGGCACAACGGATGAGGAGTTCCCTGAATGCCTAGTTCTTCAACCAAAGCATGTTCTATGAAGGTGGCTGACGAACCGTCGTCCAGGAACGCAAATGTTTCTACTTTACAGCCATTGCCATGAAGGGTAATCGGAACATATCGGAAGAGTGGTGGCGCCTCTAGCGCAATTCGGTGACTGTTAAAAGCTTGATGCTCGTTGGTTACGGTTCGTGACGTATTTCCGGCTTCAACTCTGGTCCTCGAACCATCATGAAGCAGCTTGTTATGAAGAAAGACGCAGCCATTGGTGCCACACTGCGTTCTTCTGTCGCAGCGCTGGTGTTGTTCAAGGCATTTACGACACAGACGTTTCTCACGCACTGTTCGCCAACGGGCGTCTATGTCCATTGCCAGAAAATCGGAACAGTTTTCTACTTTGGCGCATTGTTGTTGGCATACTGGGCAACGCAGCGTTACGCTGCTAGAACTCGTTGAGAGGCGCCTGGTTGCAGTGTTCGTCAGGTGAGTATTTACGTGCCGATGTTGCCTGTATCCGCTGTTCCTCGTTGCAGGTCTGGTAGATGAACCCTCATGGGTGTACACCGACGACATAGTCACCAAACTTGCTGCTTCGACCAAATGACTCAGCCAGTCGTTGAAACTCGAGAGCGTAACGTGGCTCACGTTAATTCGATGACATCCCCAATTGAGCTTCAGCGACGGGGGTAAGCGTTCCGTCAACTAATTCAACAACGCCACATTGCACATGTATTCGTCTAGTCCTGACGCCGTGATGGTCGCGCAAAGATTCTGAACCGCGACCCCAAAGTCGATGAGCGTTTCGAGACGTTCCTGCTTAGGCGCCGGCATCGATCGCACCTTGTTCACCAGGGAGTGGACAATAATTTCGGGACGGCCGAAAAGCATTCTTAGCGTGGAGATCACGCCAGGTACGTTGGATGGATGCATCAAGCGACAACGTACTGCCTCTAACGCTTTTCCTTTTAGGGCCTTCTGCAGCCGGTCCAGATTCTCCACGTCGTTATAACCGCACGCCTCCGTGGTGTACTCGAAGGAGGCAATAAACATCGGCCATTCTTCGGGATTGCCGGAGAACGTCGGCAAGTCCCGTTTCCTCCCTTGCCGGGCTATGTATTGCGTCTGCGAAAGATCAAAGACTGAGAAGGCGTTCGCCTGCAATCTATCTGGAACGATACTCACGCGTGATGGCGGATGTGCGCTTCGTTGATGATCCGTTGCTTCGAAGGATTGCATCAAGCGGTTTCGCTCCCGAAGATGCTCGATCTCCATGTCTTCCAAAGCCCGCTGAAGGTCACGTTCTCGTTCGGGATGTACGGCTGTTCTTTTTCCGGTAGCCCCGTACCGGTCTGCTTCGCTACGCCGAGCCGTTGACGGTCCGGCATGCGCGTCATAGCGCAAAAAATCTGGAGACGCAATGGCCGGTCGCAGCGACGCGCTCACAGGTTCATGCTCTGTGTCGCTGATGAATGGCGTCCCAAGCGTCGATCTTCCTGACGGGCCGGCTTGCGCGTCGTAGCGCAGGAAATCTGGAAACGCGATGGCCGGTCGCGGCGATGCGCTCACAGGTTCACTTTCCGTGCCTCTGGCGTAAGGCGTCCCGAGCGTTGATCTCCGCGGCAGGGTGGCGGCCGAAGGAAAAGGCACATCTTCGGCGGTTCCTGTGCGGACGCGCTGGGATATCGCGCCTTCGCGTTGCTCGTTCAGTGACATTCCGAGTCCTCTTGACACGCTTGGGCTCAACTGAGCGATTTGCGCGGTCAGCCTGTTGAAGCTTTCGTTCGCTTCTCTGGCTTGCTGAATCAACTCCTGTATCGAAACAGTGTCTTCCGCTAGGTCTTGCACTGGGGAAAGTTGTCGCACTGTCGAATTCGCGGCGGGGTTGGACTCAACGTTTTCGCGGTTCATTTTCACTCAATTGTCAATTGTTCACACAAAATCACCAGTGTAATTTTTTAAAATGTTGCAACGCAACGTTCTTTCCAGTTTCTGTTTCGCCGTGGACGCGTTTCCTAACACCAATTTTTACAGGTTTCTAGCAATTTTATTTTCTATTTCAAACTTCTTTCGCGGAGCACTGGTTTTGGGCAGGTGGTACGGCTTCGCTGGTATAATTCGGGTGCGTGGGAGCGAGTGGTGCGAGTGGTGGTGCTGGTGTTAAAAAATTACACGTCTTATCACTTGCGCGTTTCGGTTGTAAATAACTCTAAATCGATGGCGCACACGCGATGGCCGTTATCGTCCCTTTTCGCGCCTCGATCTCGATCCCTTTATGGCATCGTCCCTTCGGTAACGGCTTCTGTCACCCGTCACCCAGCTGTCACCGTCATTGCGTCAGGTGACGAAAACAAAAAACAAATCATGCGTTAAACTGCAAGTGAAGACTTCACCGTTGTCTACAACAGACAGTTTTTGCATGAAAACTCATTCCTGGTGGAACTTCATAGCAAAGTACAAAGTTCGTTTTGGATGGATCAGTTTAGTTTAAATAAACAGTTCTTGCATGAAAACTCATTCCTGGTAGAACTTCATAGCAAAGTACAAAGTTCGTATCGGATGGACGAATTAAGTTGAAATAGACAGTTTTTGCATGAAAACTCATTCCTGGTGGAACTTCATAGCAAAGTACAAAGTTCGTTTTGGATGGACAAAGTTAGTTGAAATAGACAGTTTTTGCATGAAAACTCATTCCTGGTGAAACTTCATAGCAAAGTACAAAGTTCGTTTTGGATGGACAAAGTTAGTTGAAATAGACAGTTTTTGCATGAAAACTCATTCCTGGTGGAACTTCATAGCAAAGTACAAAGTTCGTTTTGGATGGATCAATTCAGTTGAAATAGACAGTTTTTGCATGAAAACTCATTGCTGGTGGAACTTCATAGCAAAGTACAAAGTTCGTTTTGGATGGACAAAGTTAGTTGAAATAGACAGTTTTTGCATGAAAACTCATTCCTGGTGGAACTTCATAGCAAAGTACAAAGTTCGTTTTGGATGGATGAATTTAGTTGAAATAGACAGTTTTTGCATGAAAACTCATTGCTGGTGGAACTTCATAGCAAAGTACAAAGTTCGTTTTGGATGGACAAAGTTAGTTGAAATAGACAGTTTTTGCATGAAAACTCATTCCTGGTGGAACTTCATAGCAAAGTACAAAGTTCGTTTTGGATGGACAAAGTTAGTTGAAATAGACAGTTTTTGCATAAAAACTCATTCCTGGTGGAACTTCATAGCAAAGTACAAAGTTCGTTTTGGATGGACGAATTAAGTTGAAATAGACAGTTTTTGCATGAAAACTCATTCCTGGTGGAACTTCATAGCAAAGAACAAAGTTCGTTTCGGATGGACAAAGTTAGTTGAAATAGACAGTTTTTGCATGAAAACTCATTCCTGGTGGAACTTCATAGCAAAGTACAAAGTTCGTTTTAGATGGACAAAGTTAGTTGAAATAGACAGTTTTTGCATGAAAACTCATTCCTGGTGGAACTTCATAGCAAAGTACAAAGTTCGTTTTGGATGGACAAAGTTAGTTGAAATAGACAGTTTTTGCATGAAAACTCATTCCTGGTGGAACTTAATAGCAAAGTACAAAGTTCGTTTTGGATGGATAAAGTTAGTTGAAATAGACAGTTTTTGCATGAAAACTCATTCCTGGTGGAACTTCATAGCAAAGTACAAAGTTCGTTTTGGATGGACAAAGTTAGTTGAAATAGACAGTTTTTGCATGAAAACTCATTCCTGGTGGAACTTCATAGCAAAGTACAAAGTTCGTTTTGGATGGACGAATTAAGTTGAAATAGACAGTTTTTGTATGAAAACTCATTCCTGGTGGAACTTCATAGCAAAGTACAAAGTTCGAATCAGATGGACGAATTAAGTTGAAATAGACAGTTTTTGCATGAAAACTCATTCCTGGTGGAACTTCATAGCAAAGTACAAAGTTCGTTTTGGATGGACAAAGTTAGTTGAAATAGACAGTTTTTGCATGAAAACTCATTCCTGGTGGAACTTCATAGCAAAGTACAAAGTTCGTTTTGGATGGACAAAGTTAGTTGAAATAGACAGTTTTTGCATGAAAACTCATTCCTGGTGGAACTTAATAGCAAAGTACAAAGTTCGTTTTGGATGGACAAAGTTAGTTGAAATAGACAGTTTTTGCATGAAAACTCATTCCTGGTGGAACTTCATAGCAAAGTACAAAGTTCGTTTTGGATGGACGAATTAAGTTGAAATAGACAGTTTTTGTATGAAAACTCATTCCTGGTGGAACTTCATAGCAAAGTACAAAGTTCGAATCAGATGGACGAATTAAGTTGAAATAGACAGTTTTTGCATGAAAACTCATTCCTGGTGGAACTTCATAGCAAAGTACAAAGTTCGTTTTGGATGGACAAAGTTAGTTGAAATAGACAGTTTTTGCATGAAAACTCATTCCTGGTGGAACTTCATAGCAAAGTACAAAGTTCGTTTTGGATGGACAAAGTTAGTTGAAATAGACAGTTTTTGCATAAAAACTCATTCCTGGTGGAACTTCATAGCAAAGTACAAAGTTCGTTTTGGATGGATCAATTTAGTTGAAATAGACAGTTTTTGCATGAAAACTCATTCCTGGTGGAACTTCATAGCAAAGAACAAAGTTCGTTTTGGATGGACAAAGTTAGTTGAAATAGACAGTTTTTGCATGAAAACTCATTCCTGGTGGAACTTCATAGCAAAGTACAAAGTTCGTTTTGGATGGACAAAGTTAGTTGAAATAGACAGTTTTTGCATGAAAACTCATTCCTGGTGGAACTTCATAGCAAAGTACAAAGTTCGTTTTGGATGGACGAATTAAGTTGAAATAGACAGTTTTTGTATGAAAACTCATTCCTGGTGGAACTTCATAGCAAAGTACAAAGTTCGAATCAGATGGACGAATTAAGTTGAAATAGACAGTTTTTGCATGAAAACTCATTCCTGGTGGAACTTCATAGCAAAGTACAAAGTTCGTTTTGGATGGACAAAGTTAGTTGAAATAGACAGTTTTTGCATGAAAACTCATTCCTGGTGGAACTTCATAGCAAAGTACAAAGTTCGTTTTGGATGGATGAATTAAGTTGAAATAGACAGTTTTTGCATGAAAACTCATTGCTGGTGGAACTTCATAGCAAAGTACAAAGTTCGTTTTGGATGGACAAAGTTAGTTGAAATAGACAGTTTTTGCATAAAAACTTATTCCTGGTGGAACTTCATAGCAAAGTACAAAGTTCGTTTTGGATGGATCAATTTAGTTGAAATAGACAGTTTTTGTATGAAAACTCATTCCTGGTGGAACTTCATAGCAAAGTACAAAGTTCGTTTTGGATGGACAAAGTTAGTTGAAATAGACAGTTTTTGCATGAAAACTCATTCCTGGTGGAACTTCATAGCAAAGTACAAAGTTCGTTTTAGATGGACAAAGTTAGTTGAAATAGACAGTTTTTGCATAAAAACTCATTCCTGGTGGAACTTCATAGCAAAGTACAAAGTTCGTTTTGGATGGACGAATTAAGTTGAAATAGACAGTTTTTGTATGAAAACTCATTCCTGGTGGAACTTCATAGCAAAGTACAAAGTTCGTTTTGGATGGACAAAGTTAGTTGAAATAGACAGTTTTTGCATGAAAACTCATTCCTGGTGGAACTTCATAGCAAAGTACAAAGTTCGTTTTGGATGGACGAATTAAGTTGAAATAGACAGTTTTTGCATAAAAACTCATTCCTGGTGGAACTTCATAGCAAAGTACAAAGTTCGTTTTGGATGGATCAATTTAGTTGAAATAGACAGTTTTTGCATGAAAACTCATTCCTGGTGGAACTTCATAGCAAAGTACAAAGTTCGTTTTAGATGGACAAAGTTAGTTGAAATAGACAGTTTTTGCATAAAAACTCATTCCTGGTGGAACTTCATAGCAAAGTACAAAGTTCGTTTTGGATGGACGAATTAAGTTGAAATAGACAGTTTTTGTATGAAAACTCATTCCTGGTGGAACTTCATAGCAAAGTACAAAGTTCGTTTTGGATGGACAAAGTTAGTTGAAATAGACAGTTTTTGCATGAAAACTCATTCCTGGTGGAACTTCATAGCAAAGTACAAAGTTCGTTTTGGATGGACGAATTAAGTTGAAATAGACAGTTTTTGCATAAAAACTCATTCCTGGTGGAACTTCATAGCAAAGTACAAAGTTCGTTTTGGATGGACAAAGTTAGTTGAAATAGACAGTTTTTGCATAAAAACTCATTCCTGGTGGAACTTCATAGCAAAGTACAAAGTTCGTTTTGGATGGACAAAGTTAGTTGAAATAGACAGTTTTTGCATGAAAACTCATTCCTGGTGGAACTTCATAGCAAAGTACAAAGTTCGTTTTGGATGGATCAATTTAGTTGAAATAGACAGTTTTTGCATGAAAACTCATTCCTGGTGGAACTTCATAGCAAAGTACAAAGTTCGTTTTGGATGCACAAAGTTAGTTGAAATAGACAGTTTTTGCATGAAAACTCATTCCTGGTGGAACTTCATAGCAAAGTACAAAGTTCGAATCAGATGGACGAATTAAGTTGAAATAGACAGTTTTTGCATGAAAACTCATTCCTGGTGGAACTTCATAGCAAAGTACAAAGTTCGTTTTAGATGGACAAAGTTAGTTGAAATAGACAGTTTTTGCATAAAAACTCATTTCTGGTGGAACTTCATAGAAAAGTACAAAGTTCGTTTTGGATGGACGAATTAAGTTGAAATAGACAGTTTTTGCATGAAAACTCATTCCTGGTGGAACTTCATAGCAAAGTACAAAGTTCGTTTTGGATGGACAAAGTTAGTTGAAATAGACAGTTTTTGCATGAAAACTCATTCCTGGTGGAACTTCATAGCAAAGTACAAAGTTCGTTTTGGATGGACAAAGTTAGTTGAAATAGACAGTTTTTGCATAAAAACTCATTCCTGGTGGAACTTCATAGCAAAGTACAAAGTTCGTTTTGGATGGACGAATTAAGTTGAAATAGACAGTTTTTGTATGAAAACTCATTCCTGGTGGAACTTCATAGCAAAGTACAAAGTTCGTTTTGGATGGACAAAGTTAGTTGAAATAGACAGTTTTTGCATGAAAACTCATTCCTGGTGGAACTTCATAGCAAAGTACAAAGTTCGTTTTGGATGGATCAATTTAGTTGAAATAGACAGTTTTTGCATGAAAACTCATTCCTGGTGGAACTTCATAGCAAAGTACAAAGTTCGTTTTGGATGCACAAAGTTAGTTGAAATAGACAGTTTTTGCATGAAAACTCATTCCTGGTGGAACTTCATAGCAAAGTACAAAGTTCGTTTTGGATGGACAAAGTTAGTTGCAATAGATAATTTTTGCATGAAAACTCATTCCTGGTGGAACTTCATAGCAAAGTACAAAGTTCGTTTTGGATGGACAAAGTTAGTTGAAATAGACAGTTTTTGCATGAAAACTCATTCCTGGTGGAACTTCATAGCAAAGTACAAAGTTCGTTTTGGATGGACAAAGTTAGTTGAAATAGACAGTTTTTGTATGAAAACTCATTCCTGGTGGAACTTCATAGCAAAGTACAAAATTCGTTTTGGATGGACAAAGTTAGTTGAAATAGACAGTTTTTGCATGAAAACTCATTCCTGGTGGAACTTCATAGCAAAGTACAAAGTTCGTTTTGGATGGACAAAGTTAGTTGAAATAGACAGTTTTTGTATGAAAACTCATTCCTGGTGGAACTTCATAGCAAAGTACAAAGTTCGTTTTGGATGGACAAAGTTAGTTGAAATAGACAGTTTTTGCATAAAAACTCATTCCTGGTGGAACTTCATAGCAAAGTACAAAGTTCGTTTTGGATGGATCAATTTAGTTGAAATAGACAGTTTTTGTATGAAAACTCATTCCTGGTGGAACTTCATAGCAAAGTACAAAGTTCGTTTTGGATGGACAAAGTTAGTTGAAATAGACAGTTTTTGCATGAAAACTCATTCCTGGTGGAACTTCATAGCAAAGTACAAAGTTCGTTTTGGATGGACAAAGTTAGTTGAAATAGACAGTTTTTGTATGAAAACTCATTCCTGGTGGAACTTCATAGCAAAGTACAAAGTTCGAATCAGATGGACGAATTAAGTTGAAATAGACAGTTTTTGCATGAAAACTCATTCCTGGTGGAACTTCATAGCAAAGTACAAAGTTCGTTTTAGATGGACAAAGTTAGTTGAAATAGACAGTTTTTGCATAAAAACTCATTTCTGGTGGAACTTCATAGAAAAGTACAAAGTTCGTTTTGGATGGACGAATTAAGTTGAAATAGACAGTTTTTGCATGAAAACTCATTCCTGGTGGAACTTCATAGCAAAGTACAAAGTTCGTTTTGGATGGACAAAGTTAGTTGAAATAGACAGTTTTTGCATGAAAACTCATTCCTGGTGGAACTTCATAGCAAAGTACAAAGTTCGTTTTGGATGGACAAAGTTAGTTGAAATAGACAGTTTTTGCATAAAAACTCATTCCTGGTGGAACTTCATAGCAAAGTACAAAGTTCGTTTTGGATGGACGAATTAAGTTGAAATAGACAGTTTTTGTATGAAAACTCATTCCTGGTGGAACTTCATAGCAAAGTACAAAGTTCGTTTTGGATGGACAAAGTTAGTTGAAATAGACAGTTTTTGCATGAAAACTCATTCCTGGTGGAACTTCATAGCAAAGTACAAAGTTCGTTTTGGATGGATCAATTTAGTTGAAATAGACAGTTTTTGTATGAAAACTCATTCCTGGTGGAACTTCATAGCAAAGTACAAAGTTCGTTTTAGATGGACAAAGTTAGTTGAAATAGACAGTTTTTGCATGAAAACTCATTCCTGGTGGAACTTCATAGCAAAGTACAAAGTTCGTTTTGGATGGACAAAGTTAGTTGAAATAGACAGTTTTTGCATAAAAACTCATTCCTGGTGGAACTTCATAGCAAAGTACAAAGTTCGTTTTGGATGGACAAAGTTAGTTGAAATAGACAGTTTTTGTATGAAAACTCATTCCTGGTGGAACTTCATAGCAAAGTACAAAGTTCGTTTTGGATGGACAAAGTTAGTTGAAATAGACAGTTTTTGCATGAAAACTCATTCCTGGTGGAACTTCATAGCAAAGTACAAAGTTCGTTTTGGATGGACGAATTAAGTTGAAATAGACAGTTTTTGTATGAAAACTCATTCCTGGTGGAACTTCATAGCAAAGTACAAAGTTCGAATCAGATGGACGAATTAAGTTGAAATAGACAGTTTTTGCATGAAAACTCATTCCTGGTGGAACTTCATAGCAAAGTACAAAGTTCGTTTTAGATGGGCAAAATTAGTTGAAATAGACAGTTTTTGCATAAAAACTCATTCCTGGTGGAACTTCATAGCAAAGTACAAAGTTCGTTTTGGATGGACGAATTAAGTTGAAATAGACAGTTTTTGCATGAAAACTCATTCCTGGTGGAACTTCATAGCAAAGTACAAAGTTCGTATCGGATGGATCAATTTAGTTGAAATAGACAGTTTTTGCATGAAAACTCATTCCTGGTGGAACTTCATAGCAAAGTACAAAGTTCGTTTTGGATGGACAAAGTTAGTTGAAATAGACAGTTTTTGCATGAAAACTCATTCCTGGTGGAACTTCATAGCAAAGTACAAAGTTCGTTTTGGATGGACAAAGTTAGTTGAAATAGACAGTTTTTGCATAAAAACTCATTCCTGGTGGAACTTCATAGCAAAGTACAAAGTTCGTTTTGGATGGACAAAGTTAGTTGAAATAGACAGTTTTTGTATGAAAACTCATTCCTGGTGGAACTTCATAGCAAAGTACAAAGTTCGTTTTGGATGGACAAAGTTAGTTGAAATAGACAGTTTTTGCATGAAAACTCATTCCTGGTGGAACTTCATAGCAAAGTACAAAGTTCGTTTTGGATGGACGAATTAAGTTGAAATAGACAGTTTTTGTATGAAAACTCATTCCTGGTGGAACTTCATAGCAAAGTACAAAGTTCGAATCAGATGGACGAATTAAGTTGAAATAGACAGTTTTTGCATGAAAACTCATTCCTGGTGGAACTTCATAGCAAAGTACAAAGTTCGTTTTAGATGGGCAAAATTAGTTGAAATAGACAGTTTTTGCATAAAAACTCATTCCTGGTGGAACTTCATAGCAAAGTACAAAGTTCGTTTTGGATGGACGAATTAAGTTGAAATAGACAGTTTTTGCATGAAAACTCATTCCTGGTGGAACTTCATAGCAAAGTACAAAGTTCGTATCGGATGGATCAATTTAGTTGAAATAGACAGTTTTTGCATGAAAACTCATTCCTGGTGGAACTTCATAGCAAAGTACAAAGTTCGTTTTAGATGGACAAAGTTAGTTGAAATAGACAGTTTTTGCATGAAAACTCATTCCTGGTGGAACTTCATAGCAAAGTACAAAGTTCGTTTTGGATGGACAAAGTTAGTTGAAATAGACAGTTTTTGCATAAAAACTCATTCCTGGTGGAACTTCATAGCAAAGTACAAAGTTCGTTTTGGATGGACAAAGTTAGTTGAAATAGACAGTTTTTGTATGAAAACTCATTCCTGGTGGAACTTCATAGCAAAGTACAAAGTTCGTTTTGGATGGACAAAGTTAGTTGAAATAGACAGTTTTTGCATGAAAACTCATTCCTGGTGGAACTTCATAGCAAAGTACAAAGTTCGTTTTGGATGGACGAATTAAGTTGAAATAGACAGTTTTTGTATGAAAACTCATTCCTGGTGGAACTTCATAGCAAAGTACAAAGTTCGAATCAGATGGACGAATTAAGTTGAAATAGACAGTTTTTGCATGAAAACTCATTCCTGGTGGAACTTCATAGCAAAGTACAAAGTTCGTTTTAGATGGGCAAAATTAGTTGAAATAGACAGTTTTTGCATAAAAACTCATTCCTGGTGGAACTTCATAGCAAAGTACAAAGTTCGTTTTAGATGGGCAAAATTAGTTGAAATAGACAGTTTTTGCATAAAAACTCATTCCTGGTGGAACTTCATAGCAAAGTACAAAGTTCGTTTTGGATAGACAAAGTTAGTTGAAATAGACAGTTTTTGCATGAAAACTCATTCCTGGTGGAACTTCATAGCAAAGTACAAAGTTCGTATCGGATGGATCAATTTAGTTGAAATAGACAGTTTTTGCATGAAAACTCATTCCTGGTGGAACTTCATAGCAAAGTACAAAGTTCGTTTTGGATGGATCAATTTAGTTGAAATAGACAGTTTTTGCATGAAAACTCATTCCTGGTGGATCTTCATAGCAAAGTACAAAGTTCGTTTTGGATGGACAAAGTTAGTTGAAATAGACAGTTTTTGCATAAAAACTCATTCCTGGTGGAACTTCATAGCAAAGTACAAAGTTCGTTTTGGATGGATCAATTTAGTTGAAATAGACAGTTTTTGTATGAAAACTCATTCCTGGTGGAACTTCATAGCAAAGTACAAAGTTCGTTTTGGATGGACAAAGTTAGTTGAAATAGACAGTTTTTGCATGAAAACTCATTCCTGGTGGAACTTCATAGCAAAGTACAAAGTTCGTTTTGGATGGACGAATTAAGTTGAAATAGACAGTTTTTGTATGAAAACTCATTCCTGGTGGAACTTCATAGCAAAGTACAAAGTTCGAATCAGATGGACGAATTAAGTTGAAATAGACAGTTTTTGCATGAAAACTCATTCCTGGTGGAACTTCATAGCAAAGTACAAAGTTCGTTTTAGATGAACAAAGTTAGTTGAAATAGACAGTTTTTGCATAAAAACTCATTCCTGGTGGAACTTCATAGCAAAGTACAAAGTTCGTTTTGGATGGACGAATTAAGTTGAAATAGACAGTTTTTGTATAAAAACTCATTCCTGGTGGAACTTCATAGCAAAGTACAAAGTTCGTTTTGGATAGACAAAGTTAGTTGAAATAGACAGTTTTTGCATGAAAACTCATTCCTGGTGGAACTTCATAGCAAAGTACAAAGTTCGTTTTGGATGGACGAATTAAGTTGAAATAGACAGTTTTTGTATGAAAACTCATTCCTGGTGGAACTTCATAGCAAAGTACAAAGTTCGTTTTAGATGGACAAAGTTAGTTGAAATAGACAGTTTTTGCATGAAAACTCATTCCTGGTGGAACTTCATAGCAAAGTACAAAGTTCGTTTTGGATGGACAAAGTTAGTTGAAATAGACAGTTTTTGCATAAAAACTCATTCCTGGTGGAACTTCATAGCAAAGTACAAAGTTCGTTTTGGATGGACGAATTAAGTTGAAATAGACAGTTTTTGTATGAAAACTCATTCCTGGTGGAACTTCATAGCAAAGTACAAAGTTCGTTTTGGATGGACAAAGTTAGTTGAAATAGACAGTTTTTGCATGAAAACTCATTCCTGGTGGAACTTCATAGCAAAGTACAAAGTTCGTTTTGGATGGACGAATTAAGTTGAAATAGACAGTTTTTGTATGAAAACTCATTCCTGGTGGAACTTCATAGCAAAGTACAAAGTTCAAATCAGATGGACGAATTAAGTTGAAATAGACAGTTTTTGCATGAAAACTCATTCCTGGTGGAACTTCATAGCAAAGTACAAAGTTCGTTTTAGATGGGCAAAGTTAGTTGAAATAGACAGTTTTTGCATAAAAACTCATTCCTGGTGGAACTTCATAGCAAAGTACAAAGTTCGTTTTGGATGGACGAATTAAGTTGAAATAGACAGTTTTTGTATGAAAACTCATTCCTGGTGGAACTTCATAGCAAAGTACAAAGTTCGTTTTGGATAGACAAAGTTAGTTGAAATAGACAGTTTTTGCATGAAAACTCATTCCTGGTGGAACTTCATAGCAAAGTACAAAGTTCGTATCGGATGGATCAATTAAGTTGAAATAGACAGTTTTTGCATGAAAACTCATTCCTGGTGGAACTTCATAGCAAAGTACAAAGTTCGTTTTGGATGGATCAATTTAGTTGAAATAGACAGTTTTTGCATGAAAACTCATTCCTGGTGGAACTTCATAGCAAAGTACAAAGTTCGTTTTGGATGGACAAAGTTAGTTGAAATAGACAGTTTTTGCATAAAAACTCATTCCTGGTGGAACTTCATAGCAAAGTACAAAGTTCGTTTTGGATGGATCAATTTAGTTGAAATAGACAGTTTTTGTATGAAAACTCATTCCTGGTGGAACTTCATAGCAAAGTACAAAGTTCGTTTTGGATGGACAAAGTTAGTTGAAATAGACAGTTTTTGCATGAAAACTCATTCCTGGTGGAACTTCATAGCAAAGTACAAAGTTCGTTTTGGATGGACGAATTAAGTTGAAATAGACAGTTTTTGTATGAAAACTCATTCCTGGTGGAACTTCATAGCAAAGTACAAAGTTCGAATCAGATGGACGAATTAAGTTGAAATAGACAGTTTTTGCATGAAAACTCATTCCTGGTGGAACTTCATAGCAAAGTACAAAGTTCGTTTTAGATGAACAAAGTTAGTTGAAATAGACAGTTTTTGCATAAAAACTCATTCCTGGTGGAACTTCATAGCAAAGTACAAAGTTCGTTTTGGATGGACGAATTAAGTTGAAATAGACAGTTTTTGTATAAAAACTCATTCCTGGTGGAACTTCATAGCAAAGTACAAAGTTCGTTTTGGATGGACAAAGTTAGTTGAAATAGACAGTTTTTGCATGAAAACTCATTCCTGGTGGAACTTCATAGCAAAGTACAAAGTTCGTTTTGGATGGACGAATTTAGTTGAAATAGACCGTTTTTGTATGAAAACTCATTCCTGGTGGAACTTCATAGCAAAGTACAAAGTTCGAATCAGATGGACGAATTAAGTTGAAATAGACAGTTTTTGCATGAAAACTCATTCCTGGTGGAACTTCATAGCAAAGTACAAAGTTCGTTTTAGATGGGCAAAGTTAGTTGAAATAGACAGTTTTTGCATAAAAACTCATTCCTGGTGGAACTTCATAGCAAAGTACAAAGTTCGTTTTGGATGGACGAATTAAGTTGAAATAGACAGTTTTTGTATGAAAACTCATTCCTGGTGGAACTTCATAGCAAAGTACAAAGTTCGTTTTGGATAGACAAAGTTAGTTGAAATAGACAGTTTTTGCATGAAAACTCATTCCTGGTGGAACTTCATAGCAAAGTACAAAGTTCGTATCGGATGGATCAATTAAGTTGAAATAGACAGTTTTTGCATGAAAACTCATTCCTGGTGGAACTTCATAGCAAAGTACAAAGTTCGTTTTGGATGGATCAATTTAGTTGAAATAGACAGTTTTTGCATGAAAACTCATTCCTGGTGGAACTTCATAGCAAAGTACAAAGTTAGTTTTGGATGGACAAAGTTAGTTGAAATAGACAGTTTTTGCATAAAAACTCATTCCTGGTGGAACTTCATAGCAAAGTACAAAGTTCGTTTTGGATGGATCAATTTAGTTGAAATAGACAGTTTTTGTATGAAAACTCATTCCTGGTGGAACTTCATAGCAAAGTACAAAGTTCGTTTTGGATGGACAAAGTTAGTTGAAATAGACAGTTTTTGCATGAAAACTCATTCCTGGTGGAACTTCATAGCAAAGTACAAAGTTCGTTTTGGATGGACGAATTAAGTTGAAATAGACAGTTTTTGTATGAAAACTCATTCCTGGTGGAACTTCATAGCAAAGTACAAAGTTCGAATCAGATGGACGAATTAAGTTGAAATAGACAGTTTTTGCATGAAAACTCATTCCTGGTGGAACTTCATAGCAAAGTACAAAGTTCGTTTTAGATGAACAAAGTTAGTTGAAATAGACAGTTTTTGCATAAAAACTCATTCCTGGTGAAACTTCATAGCAAAGTACAAAGTTCGTTTTGGATGGACGAATTAAGTTGAAATAGACAGTTTTTGTATAAAAACTCATTCCTGGTGGAACTTCATAGCAAAGTACAAAGTTCGTTTTGGATAGACAAAGTTAGTTGAAATAGACAGTTTTTGCATGAAAACTCTTTCCTGGTGGAACTTCATAGCAAAGTACAAAGTTCGTTTTGGATGGATCAATTTAGTTGAAATAGACAGTTTTTGCATGAAAACTCAT
Source organism: Anopheles moucheti (assembly GCF_943734755.1). Lineage (NCBI taxonomy): Eukaryota > Metazoa > Arthropoda > Insecta > Diptera > Culicidae > Anopheles > Anopheles moucheti. The sequence goes on from NW_026453733.1 coordinate 40,983, forward strand.
TCCTGGTGGAACTTCATAGCAAAGTACAAAGTTCGTTTTAGATGAACAAAGTTAGTTGAAATAGACAGTTTTTGCATAAAAACTCATTCCTGGTGGAACTTCATAGCAAAGTACAAAGTTCGTTTTGGATGGACGAATTAAGTTGAAATAGACAGTTTTTGTATAAAAAACTCATTCCTGGTGGAACTTCATAGCAAAGTACAAAGTTCGTTTTGGATAGACAAAGTTAGTTGAAATAGACAGTTTTTGCATGAAAACTCATTCCTGGTGGAACTTCATAGCAAAGAACAAAGTTCGAATCAGATGGACGAATTAAGTTGAAATAGACAGATTTTGCATTAAAACTCATTCCTGGTGGAACTTCATAGCAAAGTACAAAGTTCGTTTTAGATGGACAAAGTTAGTTGAAATAGACAGTTTTTGCATAAAAACTCATTCCTGGTGGAACTTCATAGCAAAGTACAAAGTTCGTTTTGGATGGATCAATTTAGTTGAAATAGACAGTTTTTGTATGAAAACTCATTCCTGGTAGAACTTCATAGCAAAGTACAAAGTTCGTTTTAGATGGACAAAGTTAGTTGAAATAGACAGTTTTTGCATGAAAACTCATTCCTGGTGGAACTTCATAGCAAAGTACAAAGTTCGTTTTGGATGGACGAATTAAGTTGAAATAGACAGTTTTTGCATAAAAACTCATTCCTGGTGGAACTTCATAGCAAAGTACAAAGTTCGTTTTGGATGGATCAATTTAGTTGAAATAGACAGTTTTTGCATGAAAACTCATTCCTGGTAGAACTTCATAGCAAAGTACAAAGTTCGTTTTGGATGGACAAAGTTAGTTGAAATAGACAGTTTTTGCATGAAAACTCATTCCTGGTGGAACTTCATAGCAAAGTACAAAGTTCGTTTTGGATGGACGAATTAAGTTGAAATAGACAGTTTTTGTATGAAAACTCATTCCTGGTGGAACTTCATAGCAAAGTACAAAGTTCGTTTTGGATGGACAAAGTTAGTTGAAATAGACAGTTTTTGCATGAAAACTCATTCCTGGTGGAACTTCATAGCAAAGTACAAAGTTCGTTTTGGATGGATCAATTTAGTTGAAATAGACAGTTTTTGTATGAAAACTCATTCCTGGTGGAACTTCATAGCAAAGTACAAAGTTCGTTTTAGGTGGACAAAGTTAGTTGAAATAGACAGTTTTTGCATGAAAACTCATTCCTGGTGGAACTTCATAGCAAAGTACAAAGTTCGTTTTGGATGGACGAATTAAGTTGAAATAGACAGTTTTTGTATGAAAACTCATTCCTGGTGGAACTTCATAGCAAAGTACAAAGTTCGTTTTAGATGGACAAAGTTAGTTGAAATAGACAGTTTTTGCATGAAAACTCATTCCTGGTGGAACTTCATAGCAAAGTACAAAGTTCGTTTTGGATGGACAAAGTTAGTTGAAATAGACAGTTTTTGCATAAAAACTCATTCCTGGTGGAACTTCATAGCAAAGTACAAAGTTCGTTTTGGATGGACGAATTAAGTTGAAATAGACAGTTTTTGTATGAAAACTCATTCCTGGTGGAACTTCATAGCAAAGTACAAAGTTCGTTTTGGATGGACAAAGTTAGTTGAAATAGACAGTTTTTGCATGAAAACTCATTCCTGGTGGAACTTCATAGCAAAGTACAAAGTTCGTTTTGGATGGACGAATTAAGTTGAAATAGACAGTTTTTGTATGAAAACTCATTCCTGGTGGAACTTCATAGCAAAGTACAAAGTTCGAATCAGATGGACGAATTAAGTTGAAATAGACAGTTTTTGCATGAAAACTCATTCCTGGTGGAACTTCATAGCAAAGTACAAAGTTCGTTTTAGATGGGCAAAATTAGTTGAAATAGACAGTTTTTGCATAAAAACTCATTCCTGGTGGAACTTCATAGCAAAGTACAAAGTTCGTTTTGGATGGACGAATTAAGTTGAAATAGACAGTTTTTGTATGAAAACTCATTCCTGGTGGAACTTCATAGCAAAGTACAAAGTTCGTTTTGGATAGACAAAGTTAGTTGAAATAGACAGTTTTTGCATGAAAACTCATTCCTGGTGGAACTTCATAGCAAAGTACAAAGTTCGTATCGGATGGATCAATTTAGTTGAAATAGACAGTTTTTGCATGAAAACTCATTCCTGGTGGAACTTCATAGCAAAGTACAAAGTTCGTTTTGGATGGATCAATTTAGTTGAAATAGACAGTTTTTGCATGAAAACTCATTCCTGGTGGAACTTCATAGCAAAGTACAAAGTTCGTTTTGGATGGACAAAGTTAGTTGAAATAGACAGTTTTTGCATAAAAACTCATTCCTGGTGGAACTTCATAGCAAAGTACAAAGTTCGTTTTGGATGGATCAATTTAGTTGAAATAGACAGTTTTTGTATGAAAACTCATTCCTGGTGGAACTTCATAGCAAAGTACAAAGTTCGTTTTGGATGGACAAAGTTAGTTGAAATAGACAGTTTTTGCATGAAAACTCATTCCTGGTGGAACTTCATAGCAAAGTACAAAGTTCGTTTTGGATGGACGAATTAAGTTGAAATAGACAGTTTTTGTATGAAAACTCATTCCTGGTGGAACTTCATAGCAAAGTACAAAGTTCGAATCAGATGGACGAATTAAGTTGAAATAGACAGTTTTTGCATGAAAACTCATTCCTGGTGGAACTTCATAGCAAAGTACAAAGTTCGTTTTAGATGAACAAAGTTAGTTGAAATAGACAGTTTTTGCATAAAAACTCATTCCTGGTGGAACTTCATAGCAAAGTACAAAGTTCGTTTTGGATGGACGAATTAAGTTGAAATAGACAGTTTTTGTATAAAAACTCATTCCTGGTGGAACTTCATAGCAAAGTACAAAGTTCGTTTTGGATAGACAAAGTTAGTTGAAATAGACAGTTTTTGCATGAAAACTCATTCCTGGTGGAACTTCATAGCAAAGTACAAAGTTCGTTTTGGATGGACGAATTAAGTTGAAATAGACAGTTTTTGTATGAAAACTCATTCCTGGTGGAACTTCATAGCAAAGTACAAAGTTCGAATCAGATGGACGAATTAAGTTGAAATAGACAGTTTTTGCATGAAAACTCATTCCTGGTGGAACTTCATAGCAAAGTACAAAGTTCGTTTTAGATGAACAAAGTTAGTTGAAATAGACAGTTTTTGCATAAAAACTCATTCCTGGTGGAACTTCATAGCAAAGTACAAAGTTCGTTTTGGATGGACAAAGTTAGTTGAAATAGACAGTTTTTGCATGAAAACTCATTCCTGGTGGAACTTCATAGCAAAGTACAAAGTTCGAATCAGATGGACGAATTAAGTTGAAATAGACAGTTTTTGCATGAAAACTCATTCCTGGTAGAACTTCATAGCAAAGTACAAAGTTCGTATCGGATGGACGAATTTAGTTGAAATAGACAGTTTTTGCATGAAAACTCATTCCTGGTGGAACTTCATAGCAAAGTACAAAGTTCGTTTTGGATGGATCAATTTAGTTGAAATAGACAGTTTTTGCATGAAAACTCATTCCTGGTGGAACTTCATAGCAAAGTACAAAGTTCGTTTTGGATGGATCAATTTAGTTGAAATAGACAGTTTTTGCATGAAAACTCATTCCTGGTGGAACTTCATAGCAAAGTACAAAGTTCGTTTTGGATGGACAAAGTTAGTTGAAATAGACAGTTTTTGCATGAAAACTCATTCCTGGTGGAACTTCATAGCAAAGTACAAAATTCGTTTCGGATGGATCAATTTAGTTGAAATAGACAGTTTTTGCATGAAAACTCATTCCTGGTGGAACTTCATAGCAAAGTACAAAGTTCGTTTTGGATGGACAAAGTTAGTTGAAATAGACAGTTTTTGCATGAAAACTCATTCCTGGTGGAACTCCATAGCAAAGTACAAAGTTCGTTTTGGATGGACAAAGTTAGTTGAAATAGACAGTTTTTGCATAAAAACTCATTCCTGGTGGAACTTCATAGCAAAGTACAAAGTTCGTTTTGGATGGATCAATTTAGTTGAAATAGACAGTTCTTGCATGAAAACTCATTCCTGGTAGAACTTCATAGCAAAGTACAAAGTTCGTTTTGGATGGACAAAGTTAGTTGAAATAGACAGTTTTTGCATGAAAACTCATTCCTGGTGGAACTTCATAGCAAAGTACAAAGTTCGTTTTGGATGGACAAAGTAGTTGAAATAGACAGTTTTTGCATAAAAACTCATTCCTGGTGGAACTTCATAGCAAAGTACAAAGTTCGTTTTGGATGGACAAAGTTAGTTGAAATAGACAGTTTTTGTATGAAAACTCATTCCTGGTGGAACTTCATAGCAAAGTACAAAGTTCGTTTTGGATGGATCAATTTAGTTGAAATAGACAGTTTTTGCATAAAAACTCATTCCTGGTGGAACTTCATAGCAAAGTACAAAGTTCGTTTTGGATGGACAAAGTTAGTTGAAATAGACAGTTTTTGCATAAAAACTCATTCCTGGTGGAACTTCATAGCAAAGTACAAAGTTCGTTTTGGATGGATCAATTTAGTTGAAATAGACAGTTCTTGCATGAAAACTCATACCTGGTGGAACTTCATAGCAAAGTACAAAGTTCGTTTTGGATGGACAAAGTAGTTGAAATAGACAGTTTTTGCATAAAAACTCATTCCTGGTGGAACTTCATAGCAAAGTACAAAGTTCGTTTTGGATGGACAAAGTTAGTTGAAATAGACAGTTTTTGCATGAAAACTCATTCCTGGTGGAACTTCATAGCAAAGTACAAAGTTCGTTTTGGATGGATCAATTTAGTTGAAATAGACAGTTCTTGCATGAAAACTCATTCCTGGTGGAACTTCATAGCAAAGTACAAAGTTCGTTTTGGATGGACAAAGTTAGTTGAAATAGACAGTTTTTGCATAAAAACTCATTCCTGGTAGAACTTCATAGCAAAGTACAAAGTTCGTATCGGATGGACGAATTTAGTTGAAATAGACAGTTTTTGCATGAAAACTCATTCCTGGTGGAACTTCATAGCAAAGTACAAAATTCGTTTTGGATGGACAAAGTTAGTTGAAATAGACAGTTTTTGCATGAAAACTCATTCCTGGTGGAACTTCATAGCAAAGTACAAAGTTCGTTTTGGATGGATCAATTTAGTTGAAATAGATAATTTTTGCATGAAAACTCATTCCTGGTGGAACTTCATAGCAAAGTACAAAGTTCGTTTTGGATGGACAAAGTTAGTTGAAATAGACAGTTTTTGCATGAAAACTCATTCCTGGTGGAACTTCAAAGCAAAGTACAAAGTTCGTTTTGGATGGACAAAGTTAGTTGAAATAGACAGTTTTTGCATAAAAACTCATTCCTGGTGGAACTTCATAGCAAAGTACAAAGTTCGTTTTGGATGGATCAATTTAGTTGAAATAGACAGTTTTTGCATGAAAACTCATTCCTGGTGGAACTTCATAGCAAAGTACAAAGTTCGTTTTGGATGGATCAATTTAGTTGAAATAGACAGTTCTTGCATGAAAACTCATTCCTGGTGGAACTTCATAGCAAAGTACAAAGTTCGTTTTGGATGGACAAAGTTAGTTGAAATAGACAGTTTTTGCATGAAAACTCATTCCTGGTGGAACTTCAAAGCAAAGTACAAAGTTCGTTTTGGATGGACAAAGTTAGTTGAAATAGACAGTTTTTGCATAAAAACTCATTCCTGGTGGAACTTCATAGCAAAGTACAAAGTTCGTTTTGGATGGATCAATTTAGTTGAAATAGACAGTTTTTGCATGAAAACTCATTCCTGGTGGAACTTCATAGCAAAGTACAAAGTTCGTTTCGGATGGATCAATTTAGTTGAAATAGACAGTTTTTGCATGAAAACTCATTCCTGGTTCACTTCATAGCAAAGTACAAAGTTCGTTTTGGATGGACAAAGTTAGTTGAAATAGACAGTTTTTGCATGAAAACTCATTCCTGGTAGAACTTCATAGCAAAGTACAAAGTTCGTATCGGATGGACGAATTTAGTTGAAATAGACAGTTTTTGCATGAAAACTCATTCCTGGTGGAACTTCATAGCAAAGTACAAAATTCGTTTCGGATGGATCAATTTAGTTGAAATAGACAGTTCTTGCATGAAAACTCATTCCTGGTGGAACTTCATAGCAAAGTACAAAGTTCGTTTTGGATGGACAAAGTTAGTTGAAATAGACAGTTTTTGCATGAAAACTCATTCCTGGTGGAACTTCATAGCAAAGTACAAAGTTCGTTTTGGATGGACAAAGTTAGTTGAAATAGACAGTTTTTGCATGAAAACTCATTCCTGGTGGAACTTCATAGCAAAGTACAAAGTTCGTTTTGGATGGACAAAGTTAGTTGAAATAGACAGTTCTTGCATGAAAACTCATTCCTGGTGGAACTTCATAGCAAAGTACAAAGTTCGTTTTGGATGGATCAATTTAGTTGAAATAGACAGTTTTTGCATGAAAACTCATTCCCGGTGGAACTTCATAGCAAAGTACAAAGTTCGTTTTGGATGGACAAAGTTAGTTGAAATAGACAGTTTTTGCATGAAAACTCATTCCTGGTGGAACTTCATAGCAAAGTACAAAGTTCGTTTTGGATGGATCAATTTAGTTGAAATAGACAGTTTTTGCATGAAAACTCATTCCTGGTGGAACTTCATAGCAAAGTACAAAGTTCGTTTTGGATGGATCAATTTAGTTGAAATAGACAGTTTTTGCATGAAAACTCATTCCTGGTGGAACTTCGTAGCAAAGTACAAAGTTCGTTTTGGATGGACAAAGTTAGTTGAAATAGACAGTTTTTGCATGAAAACTCATTCCTGGTGGAACTTCATAGCAAAGTACAAAATTCGTTTCGGATGGATCAATTTAGTTGAAATAGACAGTTTTTGCATGAAAACTCATTCCTGGTGGAACTTCATAGCAAAGTACAAAGTTCGTTTTGGATGGACAAAGTTAGTTGAAATAGACAGTTTTTGCATGAAAACTCATTCCTGGTGGAACTCCATAGCAAAGTACAAAGTTCGTTTTGGATGGACAAAGTTAGTTGAAATAGACAGTTTTTGCATGAAAACTCATTCCTGGTGGAACTTCATAGCAAAGTACAAAGTTCGTTTTGGATGGATCAATTTAGTTGAAATAGACAGTTCTTGCATGAAAACTCATTCCTGGTAGAACTTCATAGCAAAGTACAAAGTTCGTTTTGGATGGACAAAGTTAGTTGAAATAGACAGTTTTTGCATGAAAACTCATTCCTGGTGGAACTTCATAGCAAAGTACAAAGTTCGTTTTGGATGAACAAAGTAGTTGAAATAGACAGTTTTTGCATAAAAACTCATTCCTGGTGGAACTTCATAGCTAAGTACAAAGTTCGTTTTGGATGGACAAAGTTAGTTGAAATAGACAGTTTTTGTATGAAAACTCATTCCTGGTGGAACTTCATAGCAAAGTACAAAGTTCGTTTTGGATGGATCAATTTAGTTGAAATAGACAGTTTTTGCATAAAAACTCATTCCTGGTGGAACTTCATAGCAAAGTACAAAGTTCGTTTTGGATGGACAAAGTTAGTTGAAATAGACAGTTTTTGCATAAAAACTCATTCCTGGTGGAACTTCATAGCAAAGTACAAAGTTCGTTTTGGATGGATCAATTTAGTTGAAATAGACAGTTCTTGCATGAAAACTCATTCCTGGTGGAACTTCATAGCAAAGTACAAAGTTCGTTTTGGATGGACAAAGTAGTTGAAATAGACAGTTTTTGCATAAAAACTCATTCCTGGTGGAACTTCATAGCAAAGTACAAAGTTCGTTTTGGATGGACAAAGTTAGTTGAAAAAGACAGTTTTTGTATGAAAACTCATTCCTGGTGGAACTTCATAGCAAAGTACAAAGTTCGTTTTGGATGGACAAAGTTAGTTGAAATAGACAGTGTTTGCATAAAAACTCATTCCTGGTGGAACTTCATAGCAAAGTACAAAGTTCGTTTTGGATGGACAAAGTTAGTTGAAATAGACAGTTTTTGCATAAAAACTCATTCCTGGTGGAACTTCATAGCAAAGTACAAAGTTCGTTTTGGATGGATCAATTTAGTTGAAATAGACAGTTCTTGCATGAAAACTCATTCCTGGTGGAACTTCATAGCAAAGTACAAAGTTCGTTTTGGATGGACAAAGTAGTTGAAATAGACAGTTCTTGCATGAAAACTCATTCCTGGTAGAACTTCATAGCAAAGTACAAAGTTCGTTTTGGATGGACAAAGTTAGTTGAAATAGACAGTTTTTGTATGAAAACTCATTCCTGGTGGAACTTCATAGCAAAGTACAAAGTTCGTTTTGGATGGACAAAGTTAGTTGAAATAGACAGTTCTTGCATGAAAACTCATTCCTGGTAGAACTTCATAGCAAAGTACAAAGTTCGTTTTGGATGGACAAAGTTAGTTGAAATAGACAGTTTTTGTATGAAAACTCATTCCTGGTGGAACTTCATAGCAAAGTACAAAATTCGTTTCGGATGGATCAATTTAGTTGAAATAGACAGTTTTTGCATGAAAACTCATTCCTGGTGGAACTTCATAGCAAAGTACAAAGTTCGTTTTGGATGGACAAAGTTAGTTGAAATAGACAGTTTTTGCATGAAAACTCATTCCTGGTGGAACTCCATAGCAAAGTACAAAGTTCGTTTTGGATGGACAAAGTTAGTTGAAATAGACAGTTTTTGCATAAAAACTCATTCCTGGTGGAACTTCATAGCAAAGTACAAAGTTCGTTTTGGATGGATCAATTTAGTTGAAATAGACAGTTTTTGCATGAAAACTCATTCCTGGTGGAACTTCATAGCAAAGTACAAAGTTCGTTTTGGATGGACAAAGTTAGTTGAAATAGACAGTTTTTGCATGAAAACTCATTCCTTGTGGAACTTCATAGCAAAGTACAAAGTTCGTTTTGGATGGACAAAGTTAGTTGAAATAGACAGTTTTTGCATGAAAACTCATTCCTTGTGGAACTTCATAGCAAAGTACAAAGTTCGTTTTGGATGGACAAAGTTAGTTGAAATAGACAGTTTTTGCATGAAAACTCATTCCTGGTGGAACTTCATAGCAAAGTACAAAGTTCGTTTTGGATGGACAAAGTAGTTGAAATAGACAGTTTTTGCATAAAAACTCATTCCTGGTGGAACTTCATAGCAAAGTACAAAGTTCGTTTTGGATGGATCAATTTAGTTGAAATAGACAGTTCTTGCATGAAAACTCATTCCTGGTAGAACTTCATAGCAAAGTACAAAGTTCGTTTTGGATGGACAAAGTTAGTTGAAATAGACAGTTTTTGTATGAAAACTCATTCCTGGTGGAACTTCATAGCAAAGTACAAAGTTCGTTTTGGATGGATCAATTTAGTTGAAATAGACAGTTTTTGCATGAAAACTCATTCCTGGTGGAACTTCATAGCAAAGTACAAAGTTCGTTTTGGATGGACAAAGTTAGTTGAAATAGACAGTTTTTGCATGAAAACTCATTCCTGGTGGAACTTCATAGCAAAGTACAAAGTTCGTTTTGGATGGACAAAGTTAGTTGAAATAGACAGTTTTTGTATGAAAACTCATTCCTGGTGGAACTTCATAGCAAAGTACAAAGTTCGTTTTGGATGGACAAAGTTAGTTGAAATAGACAGTTTTTGCATAAAAACTCATTCCTGGTGGAACTTCATAGCAAAGTACAAAGTTCGTTTTGGATGGACAAAGTTAGTTGAAATAGACAGTTTTTGTATGAAAACTCATTCCTGGTGGAACTTCATAGCAAAGTACAAAGTTCGTTTTGGATGGATCAATTTAGTTGAAATAGACAGTTTTTGCATAAAAACTCATTCCTGGTGGAACTTCATAGCAAAGTACAAAGTTCGTTTTGGATGGATGAATTTAGTTGAAATAGACAGTTCTTGCATGAAAACTCATTCCTGGTAGAACTTCATAGCAAAGTACAAAGTTCGTTTTGGATGGACAAAGTAAGTTGAAATAGACAGTTTTTGTATGAAAACTCATTCCTGGTGGAACTTCATAGCAAAGTACAAAGTTCGTTTTGGATGGATCAATTTAGTTGAAATAGACAGTTCTTGCATGAAAACTCATTCCTGGTAGAACTTCATAGCAAAGTACAAAGTTCGTTTTGGATGGACAAAGTTAGTTGAAATAGACAGTTTTTGCATGAAAACTCATTCCTGGTGAAACTTCATAGCAAAGTACAAAGTTCGTTTTGGATGGACAAAGTTAGTTGAAATAGACAGTTTTTGCATGAAAACTCATTCCTGGTAGAACTTCATAGCAAAGTACAAAGTTCGTTTTGGATGGATCAATTTAGTTGAAATAGACAGTTCTTGCATGAAAACTCATTCCTGGTAGAACTTCATAGCAAAGTACAAAGTTCGTTTTGGATGGACAAAGTTAGTTGAAATAGACAGTTCTTGCATGAAAACTCATTCCTGGTAGAACTTCATAGCAAAGTACAAAGTTCGTTTTGGATGGACAAAGTTAGTTGAAATAGACAGTTTTTGCATGAAAACTCATTCCTGGTGGAACTTCATAGCAAAGTACAAAGTTCGTTTTGGATGGATCAATTTAGTTGAAATAGACAGTTCTTGCATGAAAACTCATTCCTGGTAGAACTTCATAGCAAAGTACAAAGTTCGTTTTGGATGGACAAAGTTAGTTGAAATAGACAGTTTTTGCATGAAAACTCATTCCTGGTAGAACTTCATAGCAAAGTACAAAGTTCGTTTTGGATGGACAAAGTTAGTTGAAATAGACAGTTTTTGCATGAAAACTCATTCCTGGTGGAACTTCATAGCAAAGTACAAAGTTCGTTTTGGATGGATCAATTTAGTTGAAATAGACAGTTCTTGCATGAAAACTCATTCCTGGTAGAACTTCATAGCAAAGTACAAAGTTCGTTTTGGATGGACAAAGTTAGTTGAAATAGACAGTTTTTGCATGAAAACTCATTCCTGGTAGAACTTCATAGCAAAGTACAAAGTTCGTTTTGGATGGACAAAGTTAGTTGAAATAGACAGTTTTTGCATGAAAACTCATTCCTGGTGGAACTTCATAGCAAAGTACAAAGTTCGTTTTGGATGGATCAATTTAGTTGAAATAGACAGTTCTTGCATGAAAACTCATTCCTGGTAGTACTTCATAGCAAAGTACAAAGTTCGTTTTGGTTGGACAAAGTTAGTTGAAATAGACAGTTTTTGCATGAAAACTCATTCCTGGTAGAACTTCATAGCAAAGTACAAAGTTCGTTTTGGATGGACAAAGTTAGTTGAAATAGACAGTTTTTGCATAAAAACTCATTCCTGGTGGAACTTCATAGCAAAGTACAAAGTTCGTTTTGGATGGATCAATTTAGTTGAAATAGACAGTTCTTGCATGAAAACTCATTCCTGGTAGAACTTCATAGCAAAGTACAAAGTTCGTTTTGGATGGACAAAGTTAGTTGAAATAGACAGTTTTTGCATGAAAACTCATTCCTGGTGGAACTTCATAGCAAAGTACAAAGTTCGTTTTGGATGGACAAAGTTAGTTGAAATAGACAGTTTTTGCATAAAAACTCATTCCTTGTGGAACTTCATAGCAAAGTACAAAGTTCGTTTTGGATGGATCAATTTAGTTGAAATAGACAGTTCTAGCATGAAAACTCATTCCTGGTAGAACTTCATAGCAAAGTACAAAGTTCGTTTTGGATGGACAAAGTTAGTTGAAATAGACAGTTTTTGTATGAAAACTCATTCCTGGTGGAACTTCATAGCAAAGTACAAAGTTCGTTTTGGATGGATCAATTTAGTTGAAATAGACAGTTTTTGCATGAAAACTCATTCCTGGTGGAACTTCATAGCAAAGTACAAAGTTCGTTTTGGATGGACAAAGTTAGTTGAAATAGACAGTTCTTGCATGAAAACTCATTCCTGGTAGAACTTCATAGCAAAGTACAAAGTTCGTTTTGGATGGACAAAGTTAGTTGAAATAGACAGTTTTTGTATGAAAACTCATTCCTGGTGGAACTTCATAGCAAAGTACAAAGTTCGTTTTGGATGGATCAATTTAGTTGAAATAGACAGTTTTTGCATAAAAACTCATTGCTGGTGGAACTTCATAGCAAAGTACAAAGTTCGTTTTGGATGGATCAATTTAGTTGAAATAGACAGTTCTTGCATGAAAACTCATTCCTGGTAGAACTTCATAGCAAAGTACAAAGTTCGTTTTGGATGGACAAAGTTAGTTGAAATAGACAGTTTTTGTATGAAAACTCATTCCTGGTGGAACTTCATAGCAAAGTACAAAGTTCGTTTTGGATGGATCAATTTAGTTGAAATAGACAGTTTTTGCATGAAAACTCATTCCTGGTGGAACTTCATAGCAAAGTACAAAGTTCGTTTTGGATGGACAAAGTTAGTTGAAATAGACAGTTTTTGCATAAAAACTCATTCCTGGTGGAACTTCATAGCAAAGTACAAAGTTCGTTTTGGATGGATCAATTTAGTTGAAATAGACAGTTTTTGCATGAAAACTCATTCCTGGTGGAACTTCATAGCAAAGTACAAAGTTCGTTTTGGATGGACAAAGTTAGTTGAAATAGACAGTTTTTGTATGAAAACTCATTCCTGGTGGAACTTCATAGCAAAGTACAAAGTTCGAATCAGATGGACGAATTAAGTTGAAATAGACAGTTTTTGCATGAAAACTCATTCCTGGTGGAACTTCATAGCAAAGTACAAAGTTCGTTTTGGATGGACAAAGTTAGTTGAAATAGACAGTTTTTGCATAAAAACTCATTCCTGGTGGAACTTCATAGCAAAGTACAAAGTTCGTTTTGGATGGATCAATTTAGTTGAAATAGACAGTTCTTGCATGAAAACTCATTCCTGGTAGAACTTCATAGCAAAGTACAAAGTTCGTTTTGGATGGACAAAGTTAGTTGAAATAGACAGTTTTTGCATGAAAACTCATTCCTGGTGGAACTTCATAGCAAAGTACAAAGTTCGTTTTGGATGGACAAAGTAGTTGAAATAGACAGTTTTTGCATAAAAACTCATTCCTTGTGGAACTTCATAGCAAAGTACAAAGTTCGTTTTGGATGGATCAATTTAGTTGAAATAGACAGTTCTAGCATGAAAACTCATTCCTGGTAGAACTTCATAGCAAAGTACAAAGTTCGTTTTGGATGGACAAAGTTAGTTGAAATAGACAGTTTTTGTATGAAAACTCATTCCTGGTGGAACTTCATAGCAAAGTACAAAGTTCGTTTTGGATGGATCAATTTAGTTGAAATAGACAGTTTTTGCATGAAAACTCATTCCTGGTGGAACTTCATAGCAAAGTACAAAGTTCGTTTTGGATGGACAAAGTTAGTTGAAATAGACAGTTCTTGCATGAAAACTCATTCCTGGTAGAACTTCATAGCAAAGTACAAAGTTCGTTTTGGATGGACAAAGTTAGTTGAAATAGACAGTTTTTGTATGAAAACTCATTCCTGGTGGAACTTCATAGCAAAGTACAAAGTTCGTTTTGGATGGATCAATTTAGTTGAAATAGACAGTTTTTGCATAAAAACTCATTGCTGGTGGAACTTCATAGCAAAGTACAAAGTTCGTTTTGGATGGATCAATTTAGTTGAAATAGACAGTTCTTGCATGAAAACTCATTCCTGGTAGAACTTCATAGCAAAGTACAAAGTTCGTTTTGGATGGACAAAGTTAGTTGAAATAGACAGTTTTTGTATGAAAACTCATTCCTGGTGGAACTTCATAGCAAAGTACAAAGTTCGTTTTGGATGGATCAATTTAGTTGAAATAGACAGTTTTTGCATGAAAACTCATTCCTGGTGGAACTTCATAGCAAAGTACAAAGTTCGTTTTGGATGGACAAAGTTAGTTGAAATAGACAGTTTTTGCATAAAAACTCATTCCTGGTGGAACTTCATAGCAAAGTACAAAGTTCGTTTTGGATGGATCAATTTAGTTGAAATAGACAGTTTTTGCATGAAAACTCATTCCTGGTGGAACTTCATAGCAAAGTACAAAGTTCGTTTTGGATGGACAAAGTTAGTTGAAATAGACAGTTTTTGTATGAAAACTCATTCCTGGTGGAACTTCATAGCAAAGTACAAAGTTCGAATCAGATGGACGAATTAAGTTGAAATAGACAGTTTTTGCATGAAAACTCATTCCTGGTGGAACTTCATAGCAAAGTACAAAGTTCGTTTTGGATGGACAAAGTTAGTTGAAATAGACAGTTTTTGCATAAAAACTCATTCCTGGTGGAACTTCATAGCAAAGTACAAAGTTCGTTTGGATGGATCAATTTAGTTGAAATAGACAGTTTTTGCATGAAAACTCATTCCTGGTGGAACTTCATAGCAAAGTACAAAGTTCGTTTTGGATGGATCAATTTAGTTGAAATAGACAGTTTTTGTATGAAAACTCATTCCTGGTGGAACTTCATAGCAAAGTACAAAGTTCGAATCAGATGGACGAATTAAGTTGAAATTGACAGTTTTTGCATGAAAACTCATTCCTGGTGGAACTTCATAGCAAAGTACAAAGTTCGTTTTGGATGGACAAAGTTAGTTGAAATAGACAGTTTTTGCATGAAAACTCATTCCTGGTGGAACTTCATAGCAAAGTACAAAGTTCGAATCAGATGGACGAATTAAATTAAAATATACAGTTTTTGCATGGTAACTCATTCCTGGTAGAACTTCATAGCAAAGTACAAAGTTCGTTTTGGATGGACAAAGTTAGTTGAAATAGACAGTTTTTGCATAAAAACTCATTCCTGGTGGAACTTCATAGCAAAGTACAAAGTTCGAATCAGATGGACGAATTAAGTTGAAATAGACAGTTTTTGCATGAAAACTCATTCCTGGTGGAACTTCATAGCAAAGTACAAAGTTCGTTTTGGATGGATCAATTTAGTTGAAATAGACAGTTCTTGCATGAAAACTCATTCCTGGTGGAACTTCATAGCAAAGTACAAAGTTCGTTTTGGATGGATCAATTTAGTTGAAATAGACAGTTTTTGTATGAAAACTCATTCCTGGTGGAACTTCATAGCAAAGTACAAAGTTCGAATCAGATGGACGAATTAAATTAAAAAAGACAGTTTTTGCATGGTAACTCATTCCTGGTGGAACTTCATAGCAAAGTACAAAGTTCGTTTTGGATGGACAAAGTTAGTTGAAATAGACAGTTTTTGTATGAAAACTCATTCCTGGTGGAACTTCATAGCAAAGTACAAAGTTCGAATCAGATGGACGAATTAAGTTGAAATAGACAGTTTTTGCATGAAAACTCATTCCTGGTGGAACTTCATAGCAAAGTACAAAGTTCGTTTTGGATGGACAAAGTTAGTTGAAATAGACAGTTTTTGCATAAAAACTCATTCCTGGTGGAACTTCATAGCAAAGTACAAAGTTCGTTTTGGATGGATCAATTTAGTTGAAATAGACAGTTTTTGCATAAAAACTCATTCCTGGTGGAACTTCATAGCAAAGTACAAAGTTCGTTTTGGATGGATGAATTTAGTTGAAATAGACAGTTCTTGCATGAAAACTCATTCCTGGTAGAACTTCATAGCAAAGTACAAAGTTCGTTTTGGATGGACAAAGTTAGTTGAAATAGACAGTTTTTGTATGAAAACTCATTCCTGGTGGAACTTCATAGCAAAGTACAAAGTTCGTTTTGGATGGATCAATTTAGTTGAAATAGACAGTTTTTGCATGAAAACTCATTCCTGGTGGAACTTCATAGCAAAGTACAAAGTTCGTTTTGGATGGACAAAGTTAGTTGAAATAGACAGTTTTTGCATAAAAACTCATTCCTGGTGGAACTTCATAGCAAAGTACAAAGTTCGTTTTGGATGGATCAATTTAGTTGAAATAGACAGTTTTTGCATGAAAACTCATTCCTGGTGGAACTTCATAGCAAAGTACAAAGTTCGTTTTGGATGGACAAAGTTAGTTGAAATAGACAGTTTTTGTATGAAAACTCATTCCTGGTGGAACTTCATAGCAAAGTACAAAGTTCGTTTTGGATGGATCAATTTAGTTGAAATAGACAGTTTTTGCATGAAAACTCATTCCTGGTGGAACTTCATAGCAAAGTACAAAGTTCGTTTTGGATGGACAAAGTTAGTTGAAATAGACAGTTTTTGTATGAAAACTCATTCCTGGTGGAACTTCATAGCAAAGTACAAAGTTCGAATCAGATGGACGAATTAAGTTGAAATAGACAGTTTTTGCATGAAAACTCATTCCTGGTGGAACTTCATAGCAAAGTACAAAGTTCGTTTTGGATGGATCAATTTAGTTGAAATAGACAGTTTTTGTATGAAAACTCATTCCTGGTGGAACTTCATAGCAAAGTACAAAGTTCGAATCAGATGGACGAATTAAATTAAAATAGACAGTTTTTGCATGGTAACTCATTCCTGGTAGAACTTCATAGCAAAGTACAAAGTTCGTTTTGGATGGACAAAGTTAGTTGAAATAGACAGTTTTTGCATAAAAACTCATTCCTGGTGGAACTTCATAGCAAAGTACAAAGTTCGAATCAGATGGACGAATTAAGTTGAAATAGACAGTTTTTGCATGAAAACTCATTCCTGGTGGAACTTCATAGCAAAGTACAAAGTTCGTTTTGGATGGACAAAGTTAGTTGAAATAGACAGTTCTTGCATGAAAACTCATTCCTGGTGGAACTTCATAGCAAAGTACAAAGTTCGTTTTGGATGGATCAATTTAGTTGAAATAGACAGTTTTTGTATGAAAACTCATTCCTGGTGGAACTTCATAGCAAAGTACAAAGTTCGAATCAGATGGACGAATTAAATTAAAAAAGACAGTTTTTGCATGGTAACTCATTCCTGGTGGAACTTCATAGCAAAGTACAAAGTTCGTTTTGGATGGACAAAGTTAGTTGAAATAGACAGTTTTTGTATGAAAACTCATTCCTGGTGGAACTTCATAGCAAAGTACAAAGTTCGAATCAGATGGACGAATTAAGTTGAAATAGACAGTTTTTGCATGAAAACTCATTCCTGGTGGAACTTCATAGCAAAGTACAAAGTTCGTTTTGGATGGACAAAGTTAGTTGAAATAGACAGTTTTTGCATAAAAACTCATTCCTGGTGGAACTTCATAGCAAAGTACAAAGTTCGTTTTGGATGGATCAATTTAGTTGAAATAGACAGTTTTTGCATGAAAACTCATTCCTGGTGGAACTTCATAGCAAAGTACAAAGTTCGTTTTGGATGGATCAATTTAGTTGAAATAGACAGTTTTTGCATGAAAACTCATTCCTGGTGGAACTTCATAGCAAAGTACAAAGTTCGTTTTGGATGGACGAATTAAGTTGAAATAGACAGTTTTTACATGAAAACTCATTCCTGGTGGAACTTCATAGCAAAGTACAAAGTTCGTTTTGGATGGATCAATTTAGTTGAAATAGACAGTTTTTGCATGAAAACTCATTCCTGGTGGAACTTCATAGCAAAGTACAAAGTTCGTTTTGGATGGACGAATTAAGTTGAAATAGACAGTTTTTGCATGAAAACTCATTCCTGGTGGAACTTCATAGCAAAGTACAAAGTTCGTTTTGGATGGATCAATTTAGTTGAAATAGACAGTTTTTGCATGAAAACTCATTCCTGGTGGAACTTCATAGCAAAGTACAAAGTTCGTTTTGGATGGACAAAGTTAGTTGAAATAGACAGTTTTTGCATGAAAACTCATTCCTGGTGGAACTTCATAGCAAAGTACAAAGTTCGTTTTGGATGGATCAATTTAGTTGAAATAGACAGTTTTTGCATGAAAACTCATTCCTGGTGGAACTTCATAGCAAAGTACAAAGTTCGTTTTGGATGGACGAATTAAGTTGAAATAGACAGTTTTTGCATGAAAACTCATTCCTGGTGGAACTTCATAGCAAAGTACAAAGTTCGTTTTGGATAGACAAAGTTAGTTGAAATAGACAGTTTTTGCATGAAAACTCATTCCTGGTGGAACTTCATAGCAAAGTACAAAGTTCGTTTTGGATGGACGAATTAAGTTGAAATAGACAGTTTTTGCATGAAAACTCATTCCTGGTGGAACTTCATAGCAAAGTACAAAGTTCGTTTTGGATGGACAAAGTTAGTTGAAATAGACAGTTTTTGCATGAAAACTCATTCCTGGTGGAACTTCATAGCAAAGTACAAAGTTCGTTTTGGATGGATCAATTTAGTTGAAATAGACAGTTTTTGCATGAAAACTCATTCCTGGTGGAACTTCATAGCAAAGTACAAAGTTCGTTTTGGATGGACGAATTAAGTTGAAATAGACAGTTTTTGCATGAAAACTCATTCCTGGTGGAACTTCATAGCAAAGTACAAAGTTCGTTTTGGATGGATCAATTTAGTTGAAATAGACAGTTTTTGCATGAAAACTCATTCCTGGTGGAACTTCATAGCAAAGTACAAAGTTCGTTTTGGATGGACAAAGTTAGTTGAAATAGACAGTTTTTGCATGAAAACTCATTCCTGGTGGAACTTCATAGCAAAGTACAAAGTTCGTTTTGGATGGACAAAGTTAGTTGAAATAGACAGTTTTTGCATGAAAACTCATTCCTGGTGGAACTTCATAGCAAAGTACAAAGTTCGTTTTGGATGGACAAAGTTAGTTGAAAAAGACAGTTTTTGCATGAAAACTCATTCCTGGTGGAACTTCATAGCAAAGTACAAAGTTCGTTTTGGATGGACAAAGTTAGTTGAAATAGACAGTTTTTGCATAAAAACTCATTCCTGGTGGAACTTCATAGCAAAGTACAAAGTTCGTTTTGGATGGACAAAGTTAGTTGAAAAAGACAGTTTTTGCATGAAAACTCATTCCTGGTGGAACTTCATAGCAAAGTACAAAGTTCGTTTTGGATGGACAAAGTTAGTTGAAATAGACATTTTTTGCATGAAAACTCATTCCTGGTGGAACTTCATAGCAAAGTACAAAGTTCGTTTTGGATGGACAAAGTTAGTTGAAATAGACAGTTTTTGCATGAAAACTCATTCCTGGTGGAACTTCATAGCAAAGTACAAAGTTCGTTTTGGATGGACAAAGTTAGTTGAAATAGACAGTTTTTGCATGAAAACTCATTCCTGGTGGAACTTCATAGCAAAGTACAAAGTTCGTTTTGGATGGACAAAGTTAGTTGAAAAAGACAGTTTTTGCATGAAAACTCATTCCTGGTGGAACTTCATAGCAAAGTACAAAGTTCGTTTTGGATGGACAAAGTTAGTTGAAATAGACAGTTTTTGCATGAAAACTCATTCCTGGTGGAACTTCATAGCAAAGTACAAAGTTCGTTTTGGATGGACGAATTAAGTTGAAATAGACAGTTTTTGCATCAAAACTCATTCCTGGTGGAACTTCATAGCAAAGTACAAAGTTCGTTTTGGATGGACAAAGTTAGTTGAAATAGACAGTTTTTGCATGAAAACTCATTCCTGGTGGAACTTCATAGCAAAGTACAAAGTTCGTTTTGGATGGACAAAGTTAGTTGAAATAGACAGTTTTTGCATGAAAACTCATTCCTGGTGGAACTTCATAGCAAAGTACAAAGTTCGTTTTGGATGGACAAAGTTAGTTGAAATAGACAGTTTTTGCATGAAAACTCATTCCTGGTGGAACTTCATAGCAAAGTACAAAGTTCGTAACGGATGCACCAATTTAGTTGAAATAGACAGTTTTTGCATGAAAACTCATTCCTGGTGGAACTTCATAGCAAAGTACAAAGTTCGTTTTGGATGGATCAATTTAGTTGAAATAGACAGTTTTTGCATGAAAACTCATTCCTGGTGGAACTTCATAGCAAAGTACAAAGTTCGTTTTGGATGGACAAAGTTAGTTGAAATAGACAGTTTTTGCATGAAAACTCATTCCTGGTGGAACTTCATAGCAAAGTACAAAGTTCGTTTTGGATGGACAAAGTTAGTTGAAATAGACAGTTTTTGCATGAAAACTCATTCCTGGTGGAACTTCATAGCAAAGTACAAAGTTCGTTTTGGATGGATGAATTTAGTTGAAATAGACAGTTTTTGCATGAAAACTCATTCCTGGTGGAACTTCATAGCAAAGTACAAAGTTCGTTTTGGATGGATCAATTTAGTTGAAATAGACAGTTTTTGCATGAAAACTCATTCCTGGTGGAAGTTCATAGCAAAGTACAAAGTTCGTTTTGGATGGACAAAGTTAGTTGAAATAGACAGTTTTTGCATGAAAACTCATTCCTGGTGGAACTTCATAGCAAAGTACAAAGTTCGAATCAGATGGACGAATTAAGTTGAAATAGACAGTTTTTGCATGAAAACTCATTCCTGGTGGAACTTCATAGCAAAGTACAAAGTTCGTTTTGGATGGACAAAGTTAGTTGAAATAGACAGTTTTTGCATAAAAACTCATTCCTGGTGGAACTTCATAGCAAAGTACAAAGTTCGTTTTGGATGGATCAATTTAGTTGAAATAGACAGTTTTTGCATAAAAACTCATTCCTGGTGGAACTTCATAGCAAAGTACAAAGTTCGTTTTGGATGGATCAATTTAGTTGAAATAGACAGTTCTTGCATGAAAACTCATTCCTGGTAGAACTTCATAGCAAAGTACAAAGTTCGTTTTGGATGGACAAAGTTAGTTGAAATAGACAGTTTTTGTATGAAAACTCATTCCTGGTGGAACTTCATAGCAAAGTACAAAGTTCGTTTTGGATGGATCAATTTAGTTGAAATAGACAGTTTTTGCATGAAAACTCATTCCTGGTGGAACTTCATAGCAAAGTACAAAGTTCGTTTTGGATGGACAAAGTTAGTTGAAATAGACAGTTTTTGCATAAAAACTCATTCCTGGTGGAACTTCATAGCAAAGTACAAAGTTCGTTGTGGATGGACAAAGTTAGTTGAAATAGACAGTTTTTGCATGAAAACTCATTCCTGGTGGAACTTCATAGCAAAGTACAAAGTTCGTTTTGGATGGATCAATTTAGTTGAAATAGACAGTTTTTGCATGAAAACTCATTCCTGGTGGAACTTCATAGCAAAGTACAAAGTTCGTTTTGGATGGATCAATTTAGTTGAAATAGACAGTTTTTGCATCAAAACTCATTCCTGGTGGAACTTCATAGCAAAGTACAAAGTTCGTTTTGGATGGACAAAGTTAGTTGAAATAGACAGTTTTTGTATGAAAACTCATTCCTGGTGGAACTTCATAGCAAAGTACAAAGTTCGTTTTGGATGGATCAATTTAGTTGAAATAGACAGTTTTTGCATGAAAACTCATTCCTGGTGGAACTTCATAGCAAAGTACAAAGTTCGTTGTGGATGGACAAAGTTAGTTGAAATAGACAGTTTTTGCATGAAAACTCATTCCTGGTGGAACTTCATAGCAAAGTACAAAGTTCGTTTTGGATGGACAAAGTTAGTTGAAAAAGACAGTTTTTGCATGAAAACTCATTCCTGGTGGAACTTCATAGCAAAGTACAAAGTTCGTTTTGGATGGATCAATTTAGTTGAAATAGACAGTTTTTGCATAAAAACTCATTCCTGGTGGAACTTCATAGCAAAGTACAAAGTTCGTTGTGGATGGACAAAGTTAGTTGAAATAGACAGTTTTTGCATGAAAACTCATTCCTGGTGGAACTTCATAGCAAAGTACAAAGTTCGTTTTGGATGGACAAAGTTAGTTGAAATAGACAGTTTTTGCATAAAAACTCATTCCTGGTGGAACTTCATAGCAAAGTACAAAGTTCGTTGTGGATGGACAAAGTTAGTTGAAATAGACAGTTTTTGCATGAAAACTCATTCCTGGTGGAACTTCATAGCAAAGTACAAAGTTCGTTTTGGATGGATCAATTTAGTTGAAATAGACAGTTTTTGCATGAAAACTCATTCCTGGTGGAACTTCATAGCAAAGTACAAAGTTCGTTTTGGATGGACAAAGTTAGTTGAAATAGACAGTTTTTGCATAAAAACTCATTCCTGGTGGAACTTCATAGCAAAGTACAAAGTTCGTTGTGGATGGACAAAGTTAGTTGAAATAGACAGTTTTTGCATGAAAACTCATTCCTGGTGGAACTTCATAGCAAAGTACAAAGTTCGTTTTGGATGGATCAATTTAGTTGAAATAGACAGTTCTTGCATGAAAACTCATTCCTGGTAGAACTTCATAGCAAAGTACAAAGTTCGTTTTGGATGGACAAAGTTAGTTGAAATAGACAGTTTTTGTATGAAAACTCATTCCTGGTGGAACTTCATAGCAAAGTACAAAGTTCGTTTTGGATGGATCAATTTAGTTGAAATAGACAGTTTTTGCATGAAAACTCATTCCTGGTGGAACTTCATAGCAAAGTACAAAGTTCGTTTTGGATGGACAAAGTTAGTTAAAATAGACAGTTTTTGCATAAAAACTCATTCCTGGTGGAACTTCATAGCAAAGTACAAAGTTCGTTGTGGATGGACAAAGTTAGTTGAAATAGACAGTTTTTGCATGAAAACTCATTCCTGGTGGAACTTCATAGCAAAGTACAAAGTTCGTTTTGGATGGATCAATTTAGTTGAAATAGACAGTTTTTGCATGAAAACTCATTCCTGGTGGAACTTCATAGCAAAGTACAAAGTTCGTTGTGGATGGACAAAGTTAGTTGAAATAGACAGTTTTTGCATGAAAACTCATTCCTGGTGGAACTTCATAGCAAAGTACAAAGTTCGTTTTGGATGGATCAATTTAGTTGAAATAGACAGTTTTTGTATGAAAACTCATTCCTGGTGGAACTTCATAGCAAAGTACAAAGTTCGTTTTGGATGGACAAAGTTAGTTGAAATAGACAGTTTTTGTATGAAAACTCATTCCTGGTGGAACTTCATAGCAAAGTACAAAGTTCGAATCAGATGGACGAATTAAGTTGAAATAGACAGTTTTTGCATGAAAACTCATTCCTGGTGGAACTTCATAGCAAAGTACAAAGTTCGTTTTGGATGGACAAAGTTAGTTGAAATAGACAGTTTTTGCATAAAAACTCATTCCTGGTGGAACTTCATAGCAAAGTACAAAGTTCGTTTTGGATGGATCAATTTAGTTGAAATAGACAGTTTTTGCATGAAAACTCATTCCTGGTGGAACTTCATAGCAAAGTACAAAGTTCGTTGTGGATGGACAAAGTTAGTTGAAATAGACAGTTTTTGCATGAAAACTCATTCCTGGTGGAACTTCATAGCAAAGTACAAAGTTCGTTTTGGATGGATCAATTTAGTTGAAATAGACAGTTTTTGCATGAAAACTCATTCCTGGTGGAACTTCATAGCAAAGTACAAAGTTCGTTTTGGATGGACAAAGTTAGTTGAAATAGACAGTTTTTGTATGAAAACTCATTCCTGGTGGAACTTCATAGCAAAGTACAAAGTTCGAATCAGATGGACGAATTAAGTTGAAATAGACAGTTTTTGCATGAAAACTCATTCCTGGTGGAACTTCATAGCAAAGTACAAAGTTCGTTTTGGATGGACAAAGTTAGTTGAAATAGACAGTTTTTGCATAAAAACTCATTCCTGGTGGAACTTCATAGCAAAGTACAAAGTTCGTTTTGGATGGATCAATTTAGTTGAAATAGACAGTTTTTGCATGAAAACTCATTCCTGGTGGAACTTCATAGCAAAGTACAAAGTTCGTTTTGGATGGATCAATTTAGTTGAAATAGACAGTTTTTGTATGAAAACTCATTCCTGGTGGAACTTCATAGCAAAGTACAAAGTTCGAATCAGATGGACGAATTAAATTAAAATAGACAGTTTTTGCATGGTAACTCATTCCTGGTAGAACTTCATAGCAAAGTACAAAGTTCGTTTTGGATGGACAAAGTTAGTTGAAATAGACAGTTTTTGCATAAAAACTCATTCCTGGTGGAACTTCATAGCAAAGTACAAAGTTCGAATCAGATGGACGAATTAAGTTGAAATAGACAGTTTTTGCATGAAAACTCATTCCTGGTGGAACTTCATAGCAAAGTACAAAGTTCGTTTTGGATGGACAAAGTTAGTTGAAATAGACAGTTCTTGCATGAAAACTCATTCCTGGTGGAACTTCATAGCAAAGTACAAAGTTCGTTTTGGATGGATCAATTTAGTTGAAATAGACAGTTTTTGTATGAAAACTCATTCCTGGTGGAACTTCATAGCAAAGTACAAAGTTCGAATCAGATGGACGAATTAAATTAAAAAAGACAGTTTTTGCATGGTAACTCATTCCTGGTGGAACTTCATAGCAAAGTACAAAGTTCGTTTTGGATGGACAAAGTTAGTTGAAATAGACAGTTTTTGTATGAAAACTCATTCCTGGTGGAACTTCATAGCAAAGTACAAAGTTCGAATCAGATGGACGAATTAAGTTGAAATAGACAGTTTTTGCATGAAAACTCATTCCTGGTGGAACTTCATAGCAAAGTACAAAGTTCGTTTTGGATGGACAAAGTTAGTTGAAATAGACAGTTTTTGCATAAAAACTCATTCCTGGTGGAACTTCATAGCAAAGTACAAAGTTCGTTTTGGATGGATCAATTTAGTTGAAATAGACAGTTTTTGCATGAAAACTCATTCCTGGTGGAACTTCATAGCAAAGTACAAAGTTCGTTTTGGATGGACGAATTAAGTTGAAATAGACAGTTTTTGCATGAAAACTCATTCCTGGTGGAACTTCATAGCAAAGTACAAAGTTCGTTTTGGATGGACGAATTAAGTTGAAATAGACAGTTTTTGCATGAAAACTCATTCCTGGTGGAACTTCATAGCAAAGTACAAAGTTCGTTTTGGATGGATCAATTTAGTTGAAATAGACAGTTTTTGCATGAAAACTCATTCCTGGTGGAACTTCATAGCAAAGTACAAAGTTCGTTTTGGATGGACGAATTAAGTTGAAATAGACAGTTTTTACATGAAAACTCATTCCTGGTGGAACTTCATAGCAAAGTACAAAGTTCGTTTTGGATGGATCAATTTAGTTGAAATAGACAGTTTTTGCATGAAAACTCATTCCTGGTGGAACTTCATAGCAAAGTACAAAGTTCGTTTTGGATGGACGAATTAAGTTGAAATAGACAGTTTTTGCATGAAAACTCATTCCTGGTGGAACTTCATAGCAAAGTACAAAGTTCGAATCGGATGGACGAATTAAGTTGAAATAGACAGTTTTTGCATGAATACTCATTCCTTGTGGAACTTCATAGCAAAGAACAAAGTTCGTTTTGGATGGACAAAGTTAGTTGAAATAGACAGTTTTTGCATGAATACTCATTCCTGGTGGAACTTCATAGCAAAGTACAAAGTTCGTTTTGGATGGATCAATTTAGTTGAAATAGACAGTTTTTGCATGAAAACTCATTCCTGGTGGAACTTCATAGCAAAGTACAAAGTTCGTTTTGGATGGACAAAGTTAGTTGAAATAGACAGTTTTTGCATGAAAACTCATTCCTTGTGGAACTTCATAGCAAAGAACAAAGTTCGTTTTGGATGGACAAAGTTAGTTGAAATAGACAGTTTTTGCATGAATACTCATTCCTGGTGGAACTTCATAGCAAAGTACAAAGTTCGTTTTGGATGGATCAATTTAGTTGAAATAGACAGTTTTTGCATGAAAACTCATTCCTGGTGGAACTTCATAGCAAAGAACAAAGTTCGTTTTGGATGGACAAAGTTAGTTGAAATAGACAGTTTTTGCATGAAAACTCATTCCTTGTGGAACTTCATAGCAAAGTACAAAGTTCGAATCGGATGGACGAATTAAGTTGAAATAGACAGTTTTTGCATGAAAACTCATTCCTGGTGGAACTTCATAGCAAAGAACAAAGTTCGTTTTGGATGGACAAAGTTAGTTGAAATAGACAGTTTTTGCATAAAAACTCATTCCTGGTGGAACTTCATAGCAAAGTACAAAGTTCGTTTTGGATGGACAAAGTTAGTTGAAATAGACAGTTTTTGCATGAAAACTCATTCCTGGTGGAACTTCATAGCAAAGTACAAAGTTCGTTTTGGATGGACAAAGTTAGTTGAAATAGACAGTTTTTGCATAAAAACTCATTCCTGGTGGAACTTCATAGCAAAGTACAAAGTTCGTTTTGGATGGACAAAGTTAGTTGAAATAGACAGTTTTTGCATGAAAACTCATTCCTGGTGGAACTTCATAGCAAAGTACAAAGTTCGTTTTGGATGGACAAAGTTAGTTGAAATAGACAGTTTTTGCATGAAAACTCATTCCTGGTGGAACTTCATAGCAAAGTACAAAGTTCGTTTTGGATGGACAAAGTTAGTTGAAATAGACAGTTTTTGCATAAAAACTCATTCCTGGTGGAACTTCATAGCAAAGTACAAAGTTCGTTTTGGATGGACAAAGTTAGTTGAAATAGACAGTTTTTGCATGAAAACTCATTCCTGGTGGAACTTCATAGCAAAGTACAAAGTTCGTTTTGGATGGACAAAGTTAGTTGAAATAGACAGTTTTTGCATGAAAACTCATTCCTGGTGGAACTTCATAGCAAAGTACAAAGTTCGTTTTGGATGGACAAAGTTAGTTGAAATAGACAGTTCTTGCATGAAAACTCATTCCTGGTGGAACTTCATAGCAAAGTACAAAGTTCGTTTTGGATGGATGAATTTAGTTGAAATAGACAGTTTTTGCATGAAAACTCATTCCTGGTGGAACTTCATAGCAAAGTACAAAGTTCGTTTTGGATGGATCAATTTAGTTGAAATAGACAGTTTTTGCATGAAAACTCATTCCTGGTGGAACTTCATAGCAAAGTACAAAGTTCGTTTTGGATGGACAAAGTTAGTTGAGATAGACAGTTTTTGCATAAAAACTCATTCCTGGTGGAACTTCATAGCAAAGTACAAAGTTCGTTTTGGATGGACAAAGTTAGTTGAAATAGACAGTTTTTGCATAAAAACTCATTCCTTGTGGAACTTCATAGCAAAGTACAAAGTTCGTTTTGGATGGACAAAGTTAGTTGAGATAGACAGTTTTGGCATGAAAACTCATTCCTGGTGGAACTTCATAGCAAAGTACAAAGTTCGTTTTGGATGGACAAAGTTAGTTGAGATAGACAGTTTTTGCATAAAAACTCATTCCTGGTGGAACTTCATAGCAAAGTACAAAGTTCGTTTTGGATGGACAAAGTTAGTTGAAATAGACAGTTTTTGCATGAAAACTCATTCCTGGTGGAACTTCATAGCAAAGTACAAAGTTCGTTTTGGATGGATCAATTTAGTTGAAATAGACAGTTTTTGCATGAAAACTCATTCCTGGTGGAACTTCATAGCAAAGAACAAAGTTCGTTTTGGATGGACAAAGTTAGTTGAAATAGACAGTTTTTGCATGAAAACTCATTCCTTGTGGAACTTCATAGCAAAGTACAAAGTTCGAATCGGATGGACGAATTAAGTTGAAATAGACAGTTTTTGCATGAAAACTCATTCCTGGTGGAACTTCATAGCAAAGAACAAAGTTCGTTTTGGATGGACAAAGTTAGTTGAAATAGACAGTTTTTGCATGAAAACTCATTCCTTGTGGAACTTCATAGCAAAGTACAAAGTTCGTTTTGGATGGACAAAGTTAGTTGAGATAGACAGTTTTTGCATAAAAACTCATTCCTGGTGGAACTTCATAGCAAAGAACAAAGTTCGTTTTGGATGGACAAAGTTAGTTGAAATAGACAGTTTTTGCATGAAAACTCATTCCTGGTGGAACTTCATAGCAAAGTACAAAGTTCGTTTTGGATGGACAAAGTTAGTTGAAATAGACAGTTTTTGCATGAAAACTCATTCCTGGTGGAACTTCATAGCAAAGTACAAAGTTCGTTTTGGATGGACAAAGTTAGTTGAAATAGACAGTTTTTGCATGAAAACTCATTCCTGGTGGAACTTCATAGCAAAGTACAAAGTTCGTTTTGGATGGATCAATTTAGTTGAAATAGACAGTTTTTGCATGAAAACTCATTCCTTGTGGAACTTCATAGCAAAGTACAAAGTTCGAATCGGATGGACGAATTAAGTTGAAATAGACAGTTTTTGCATGAAAACTCATTCCTGGTGGAACTTCATAGCAAAGAACAAAGTTCGTTTTGGATGGACAAAGTTAGTTGAAATAGACAGTTTTTGCATAAAAACTCATTCCTGGTGGAACTTCATAGCAAAGTACAAAGTTCGTTTTGGATGGACAAAGTTAGTTGAAATAGACAGTTTTTGCATGAAAACTCATTCCTGGTGGAACTTCATAGCAAAGTACAAAGTTCGTTTTGGATGGACAAAGTTAGTTGAAATAGACAGTTTTTGCATAAAAACTCATTCCTGGTGGAACTTCATAGCAAAGTACAAAGTTCGTTTTGGATGGACAAAGTTAGTTGAAATAGACAGTTTTTGCATGAAAACTCATTCCTGGTGGAACTTCATAGCAAAGTACAAAGTTCGTTTTGGATGGACAAAGTTAGTTGAAATAGACAGTTTTTGCATGAAAACTCATTCCTGGTGGAACTTCATAGCAAAGTACAAAGTTCGTTTTGGATGGACAAAGTTAGTTGAAATAGACAGTTCTTGCATGAAAACTCATTCCTGGTGGAACTTCATAGCAAAGTACAAAGTTCGTTTTGGATGGATCAATTTAGTTGAAATAGACAGTTTTTGCATGAAAACTCATTCCTGGTGGAACTTCATAGCAAAGTACAAAGTTCGTTTTGGATGGATCAATTTAGTTGAAATAGACAGTTTTTGCATGAAATCTCATTCCTGGTGGAACTTCATAGCAAAGTACAAAGTTCGTTTTGGATGGACAAAGTTAGTTGAGATAGACAGTTTTTGCATAAAAACTCATTCCTGGTGGAACTTCATAGCAAAGTACAAAGTTCGTTTTGGATGGACAAAGTTAGTTGAAATAGACAGTTTTTGCATAAAAACTCATTCCTTGTGGAACTTCATAGCAAAGTACAAAGTTCGTTTTGGATGGACAAAGTTAGTTGAGATAGACAGTTTTTGCATGAAAACTCATTCCTGGTGGAACTTCATAGCAAAGTACAAAGTTCGTTTTGGATGGACAAAGTTAGTTGAGATAGACAGTTTTTGCATAAAAACTCATTCCTGGTGGAACTTCATAGCAAAGTACAAAGTTCGTTTTGGATGGACAAAGTTAGTTGAAATAGACAGTTTTTGCATGAAAACTCATTCCTGGTGGAACTTCATAGCAAAGTACAAAGTTCGTTTTGGATGGATCAATTTAGTTGAAATAGACAGTTTTTGCATGAAAACTCATTCCTGGTGGAACTTCATAGCAAAGAACAAAGTTCGTTTTGGATGGACAAAGTTAGTTGAAATAGACAGTTTTTGCATGAAAACTCATTCCTTGTGGAACTTCATAGCAAAGTACAAAGTTCGAATCGGATGGACGAATTAAGTTGAAATAGACAGTTTTTGCATGAAAACTCATTCCTGGTGGAACTTCATAGCAAAGAACAAAGTTCGTTTTGGATGGACAAAGTTAGTTGAAATAGACAGTTTTTGCATGAAAACTCATTCCTTGTGGAACTTCATAGCAAAGTACAAAGTTCGTTTTGGATGGACAAAGTTAGTTGAAAAAGACAGTTTTTGCATAAAAACTCATTCCTTGTGGAACTTCATAGCAAAGAACAAAGTTCGTTTTGGATGGACAAAGTTAGTTGAAATAGACAGTTTTTGCATGAAAACTCATTCCTGGTGGAACTTCATAGCAAAGTACAAAGTTCGTTTTGGATGGACAAAGTTAGTTGAAATAGACAGTTTTTGCATGAAAACTCATTCCTGGTGGAACTTCATAGCAAAGTACAAAGTTCGTTTTGGATGGACAAAGTTAGTTGAAATAGACAGTTTTTGCATGAAAACTCATTCCTGGTGGAACTTCATAGCAAAGTACAAAGTTCGTTTTGGATGGATCAATTTAGTTGAAATAGACAGTTTTTGCATGAAAACTCATTCCTTGTGGAACTTCATAGCAAAGTACAAAGTTCGTTTTGGATGGACAAAGTTAGTTGAGATAGACAGTTTTTGCATAAAAACTCATTCCTGGTGGAACTTCATAGCAAAGAACAAAGTTCGTTTTGGATGGACAAAGTTAGTTGAAATAGACAGTTTTTGCATGAAAACTCATTCCTGGTGGAACTTCATAGCAAAGTACAAAGTTCGTTTTGGATGGACAAAGTTAGTTGAAATAGACAGTTTTTGCATGAAAACTCATTCCTGGTGGAACTTCATAGCAAAGTACAAAGTTCGTTTTGGATGGACAAAGTTAGTTGAAATAGACAGTTTTTGCATTAAAAACTCATTCCTGGTGGAACTTCATAGCAAAGTACAAAGTTCGAATCGGATGGACGAATTAAGTTGAAATAGACAGTTTTTGCATGAAAACTCATTCCTGGTGGAACTTTATAGCAAAGTACAAAGTTCGTTTTGGATGGACAAAGTTAGTTGAAATAGACAGTTTTTGCATAAAAACTCATTCCTTGTGGAACTTCATAGCAAAGTACAAAGTTCGTTTTGGATGGACAAAGTTAGTTGAGATAGACAGTTTTTGCATAAAAACTCATTCCTGGTGGAACTTCATAGCAAAGAACAAAGTTCGTTTTGGATGGACAAAGTTAGTTGAAATAGACAGTTTTTGCATGAAAACTCATTCCTGGTGGAACTTCATAGCAAAGTACAAAGTTCGTTTTGGATGGACAAAGTTAGTTGAGATAGACAGTTTTTGCATAAAAACTCATTCCTGGTGGAACTTCATAGCAAAGTACAAAGTTCGTTTTGGATGGACAAAGTTAGTTGAAATAGACAGTTTTTGCATGAAAACTCATTCCTGGTGGAACTTCATAGCAAAGTACAAAGTTCGTTTTGGATGGATCAATTTAGTTGAAATAGACAGTTTTTGCATGAAAACTCATTCCTGGTGGAACTTCATAGCAAAGTACAAAGTTCGTTTTGGATGGACAAAGTTAGTTGAAATAGACAGTTTTTGCATGAAAACTCATTCTTTGTGGAACTTCATAGCAAAGTACAAAGTTCGTTTTGGATGGACAAAGTTAGTTGAAATAGACAGTTTTTGCATGAAAACTCATTCCTGGTGGAACTTCATAGCAAAGAACAAAGTTCGTTTTGGATGGACAAAGTTAGTTGAAATAGACAGTTTTTGCATAAAAACTCATTCCTTGTGGAACTTCATAGCAAAGTACAAAGTTCGTTTTGGATGGACAAAGTTAGTTGAAATAGACAGTTTTTGCATGAAAACTCATTCCTGGTGGAACTTCATAGCAAAGTACAAAGTTCGTTTTGGATGGACAAAGTTAGTTGAAATAGACAGTTTTTGCATGAAAACTCATTCCTGGTGGAACTTCATAGCAAAGTACAAAGTTCGGAACGGATGGACGAATTAAGTTGAAATAGACAGTTTTTGCATGAAAACTCATTCCTGGTGGAACTTCATAGCAAAGTACAAAGTTCGTTTTGGATGGACAAAGTTAGTTGAAATAGACAGTTTTTGCATAAAAACTCATTCCTTGTGGAACTTCATAGCAAAGTACAAAGTTCGTTTTGGATGGATCAATTTAGTTGAAATAGACAGTTTTTGCATGAAAACTCATTCCTGGTGGAACTTCATAGCAAAGTACAAAGTTCGTTTTGGATGGACAAAGTTAGTTGAAATAGACAGTTTTTGCATGAAAACTCATTCCTGGTGGAACTTCATAGCAAAGTACAAAGTTCGAATCGGATGGACGAATTAAGTTGAAATAGACAGTTTTTGCATGAAAACTCATTCCTGGTGGAACTTCATAGCAAAGTACAAAGTTCGTTTTGGATGGACAAAGTTAGTTGAAATAGACAGTTTTTGCATAAAAACTCATTCCTTGTGGAACTTCATAGCAAAGTACAAAGTTCGTTTTGGATGGACAAAGTTAGTTGAAATAGACAGTTTTTGCATGAAAACTCATTCCTGGTGGAACTTCATAGCAAAGTACAAAGTTCGTTTTGGATGGACAAAGTTAGTTGAAATAGACAGTTTTTGCATAAAAACTCATTCCTTGTGGAACTTCATAGCAAAGTACAAAGTTCGTTTTGGATGGACAAAGTTAGTTGAAATAGACAGTTTTTGCATGAAAACTCATTCCTGGTGGAACTTCATAGCAAAGTACAAAGTTCGTTTTGGAT
Organism: Anopheles moucheti; assembly: GCF_943734755.1. NCBI lineage: Eukaryota > Metazoa > Arthropoda > Insecta > Diptera > Culicidae > Anopheles > Anopheles moucheti. The sequence continues at coordinate 73,296 of NW_026453733.1, forward strand.
GGACAAAGTTAGTTGAAATAGACAGTTTTTGCATGAAAACTCATTCCTGGTGGAACTTCATAGCAAAGTACAAAGTTCGTTTTGGATGGACAAAGTTAGTTGAAATAGACAGTTTTTGCATGAAAACTCATTCCTGGTGGAACTTCATAGCAAAGTACAAAGTTCGTTTTGGATGGACAAAGTTAGTTGAAATAGACAGTTTTTGCATGAAAACTCATTCCTGGTGGAACTTCATAGCAAAGTACAAAGTTCGGAACGGATGGACGAATTAAGTTGAAATAGACAGTTTTTGCATGAAAACTCATTCCTGGTGGAACTTCATAGCAAAGTACAAAGTTCGTTTTGGATGGACAAAGTTAGTTGAAAAAGACAGTTTTTGCATAAAAACTCATTCCTTGTGGAACTTCATAGCAAAGTACAAAGTTCGTTTTGGATGGATCAATTTAGTTGAAATAGACAGTTTTTGCATGAAAACTCATTCCTGGTGGAACTTCATAGCAAAGTACAAAGTTCGTTTTGGATGGACAAAGTTAGTTGAAATAGACAGTTTTTGCATGAAAACTCATTCCTGGTGGAACTTCATAGCAAAGTACAAAGTTCGAATCGGATGGACGAATTAAGTTGAAATAGACAGTTTTTGCATGAAAACTCATTCCTGGTGGAACTTCATAGCAAAGTACAAAGTTCGTTTTGGATGGACAAAGTTAGTTGAAATAGACAGTTTTTGCATAAAAACTCATTCCTTGTGGAACTTCATAGCAAAGTACAAAGTTCGTTTTGGATGGATCAATTTAGTTGAAATAGACAGTTTTTGCATGAAAACTCATTCCTGGTGGAACTTCATAGCAAAGTACAAAGTTCGTTTTGGATGGACAAAGTTAGTTGAAATAGACAGTTTTTGCATGAAAACTCATTCCTGGTGGAACTTCATAGCAAAGTACAAAGTTCGAATCGGATGGACGAATTAAGTTGAAATAGACAGTTTTTGCATGAAAACTCATTCCTGGTGGAACTTCATAGCAAAGTACAAAGTTCGTTTTGGATGGACAAAGTTAGTTGAAATAGACAGTTTTTGCATAAAAACTCATTCCTTGTGGAACTTCATAGCAAAGTACAAAGTTCGTTTTGGATGGACAAAGTTAGTTGAAATAGACAGTTTTTGCATGAAAACTCATTCCTGGTGGAACTTCATAGCAAAGTACAAAGTTCGTTTTGGATGGACAAAGTTAGTTGAGATAGACAGTTTTTGCATAAAAACTCATTCCTGGTGGAACTTCATAGCAAAGTACAAAGTTCGTTTTGGATGGACAAAGTTAGTTGAAATAGACAGTTTTTGCATGAAAACTCATTCCTGGTGGAACTTCATAGCAAAGTACAAAGTTCGTTTTGGATGGACAAAGTTAGTTGAAATAGACAGTTTTTGCATGAAAACTCATTCCTGGTGGAACTTCATAGCAAAGTACAAAGTTCGTTTTGGATGGATCAATTTAGTTGAAATAGACAGTTTTTGCATGAAAACTCATTCCTGGTGGAACTTCATAGCAAAGTACAAAGTTCGTTTTGGATGGACAAAGTTAGTTGAAATAGACAGTTTTTGCATGAAAACTCATTCCTGGTGGAACTTCATAGCAAAGTACAAAGTTCGTTTTGGATGGACAAAGTTAGTTGAAATAGACAGTTTTTGCATGAAAACTCATTCCTGGTGGAACTTCATAGCAAAGTACAAAGTTCGTTTTGGATGGACAAAGTTAGTTGAAATAGACAGTTTTTGCATGAAAACTCATTCCTGGTGGAACTTCATAGCAAAGTACAAAGTTCGTTTTGGATGGACAAAGTTAGTTGAAATAGACAGTTTTTGCATGAAAACTCATTCCTGGTGGAACTTCATAGCAAAGTACAAAGTTCGTTTTGGATGGACAAAGTTAGTTGAAATAGACAGTTTTTGCATGAAAACTCATTCCTGGTGGAACTTCATAGCAAAGTACAAAGTTCGTTTTGGATGGACAAAGTTAGTTGAAATAGACAGTTTTTGCATGAAAACTCATTCCTGGTGGAACTTCATAGCAAAGTACAAAGTTCGTTTTGGATGGACAAAGTTAGTTGAAATAGACAGTTTTTGCATGAAAACTCATTCCTGGTGGAACTTCATAGCAAAGTACAAAGTTCGTTTTGGATGGACAAAGTTAGTTGAGATAGATAGTTTTTGCATAAAAACTCATTCCTGGTGGAACTTCATAGCAAAGTACAAAGTTCGTTTTGGATGGACAAAGTTAGTTGAAATAGACAGTTTTTGCATGAAAACTCATTCCTGGTGGAACTTCATAGCAAAGTACAAAGTTCGTTTTGGATGGACAAAGTTAGTTGAAATAGACAGTTTTTGCATGAAAACTCATTCCTGGTGGAACTTCATAGCAAAGTACAAAGTTCGTTTTGGATGGACAAAGTTAGTTGAAATAGACAGTTTTTGCATGAAAACTCATTCCTGGTGGAACTTCATAGCAAAGTACAAAGTTCGTTTTGGATGGACAAAGTTAGTTGAAATAGACAGTTTTTGCATGAAAACTCATTCCTGGTGGAACTTCATAGCAAAGTACAAAGTTCGTTTTGGATGGACAAAGTTAGTTGAAATAGACAGTTTTTGCATGAAAACTCATTCCTGGTGGAACTTCATAGCAAAGTACAAAGTTCGTTTTGGATGGACAAAGTTAGTTGAAATAGACAGTTTTTGCATGAAAACTCATTCCTGGTGGAACTTCATAGCAAAGTACAAAGTTCGTTTTGGATGGATGAATTTAGTTGAAATAGACAGTTTTTGCATGAAAACTCATTCCTGGTGGAACTTCATAGCAAAGTACAAAGTTCGTTTTGGATGGACAAAGTTAGTTGAAATAGACAGTTTTTGCATGAAAACTCATTCCTGGTGGAACTTCATAGCAAAGTACAAAGTTCGTTTTGGATGGACAAAGTTAGTTGAAACTCATTCCTGGTGGAACTTTATAGCAAAGTACAAAGTTCGAATCGGATGGACGAATTCAGTTGAAATAGACAGTTTTTGCATGAAAACTCATTCCTGGTGGAACTTCATAGCAAAGTACAAAGTTCGTTTTGGATGGACAAAGTTAGTTGAAATAGACAGTTTTTGCATGAAAACTCATTCCTGGTGGAACTTCATAGCAAAGTACAAAGTTCGAATCGGATGGACGAATTAAGTTGAAATAGACAGTTTTTGCATGAAAACTCATTCCTGGTGGAACTTCATAGCAAAGTACAAAGTTCGTTTTGGATGGACAAAGTAAGTTGAAATAGACAGTTTTTGCATGAAAACTCATTCCTGGTGGAACTTCATAGCAAAGTACAAAGTTCGTTTTGGATGGATCAATTTAGTTGAAATAGACAGTTTTTGCATGAAAACTCATTCCTGGTGGAACTTCATAGCAAAGTACAAAGTTCGTTTTGGATGGACGAATTAAGTTGAAATAGACAGTTTTTGCATAAAAACTCATTCCTGGTGGAACTTCATAGCAAAGTACAAAGTTCGTTTTGGATGGATCAATTCAGTTGAAATAGACAGTTTTTGCATGAAAACTCATTCCTGGTGGAACTTCATCGCAAAGTACAAAGTTCGTTTTGGATGGACAAAGTTAGTTGAAATAGACAGTTTTTGCATGAAAACTCATTCCTGGTGGAACTTCATAGCAAAGTACAAAGTTCGTTTTGGATGGACGAATTAAGTTGAAATAGACAGTTTTTGCATGAAAACTCATTCCTGGTGGATTTTCATAGCAAAGTACAAAGTTCGTTTTGGATGGACAAAGTAAGTTGAAATAGACAGTTTTTGCATGAAAACTCATTCCTGGTGGAACTTCATAGCAAAGTACAAAGTTCGTTTTGGATGGACAAAGTTAGTTGAAATAGACAGTTTTTGCATGAAAACTCATTCCTGGTGGAACTTCATAGCAAAGTACGAAGTTCGTTTTGGATGGATCAATTCAGTTGAAATAGACAGTTTTTGCATGAAAACTCATTCCTGGTGGAACTTCATAGCAAAGTACAAAGTTCGTTTTGGATGGACAAAGTTAGTTGAAATAGACAGTTTTTGCATGAAAACTCATTCCTGGTGGAACTTCATAGCAAAGTACAAAGTTCGTTTTGGATGGACGAATTAAGTTGAAATAGACAGTTTTTGCATGAAAACTCATTCCTGGTGGAACTTCATAGCAAAGTACAAAGTTCGTTTTGGATGGATCAATTCAGTTGAAATAGACAGTTTTTGCATGAAAACTCATTCCTGGTGGAACTTCATAGCAAAGTACAAAGTTCGTTTTGGATGGACGAATTAAGTTGAAATAGACAGTTTTTGCATGAAAACTCATTCCTGGTGGAACTTCATAGCAAAGTACGAAGTTCGTTTTGGATGGATCAATTCAGTTGAAATAGACAGTTTTTGCATAAAAACTCATTCCTGGTGGAACTTCATAGCAAAGTACAAAGTTCGTTTTGGATGGACGAATTAAGTTGAAATAGACAGTTTTTGCATAAAAACTCATTCCTGGTGGAACTTCATAGCAAAGTACAAAGTTCGTTTTGGATGGATCAATTCAGTTGAAATAGACAGTTTTTGCATGAAAACTCATTCCTGGTGGAACTTCATAGCAAAGTACAAAGTTCGTTTTGGATGGACAAAGTTAGTTGAAATAGACAGTTTTTGCATGAAAACTCATTCCTGGTGGAACTTCATAGCAAAGTACAAAGTTCGTTTTGGATGGACGAATTAAGTTGAAATAGACAGTTTTTGCATGAAAACTCATTCCTGGTGGAACTTCATAGCAAAGTACAAAGTTCGTTTTGGATGGATCAATTCAGTTGAAATAGACAGTTTTTGCATGAAAACTCATTCCTGGTGGAACTTCATAGCAAAGTACAAAGTTCGTTTTGGATGGACGAATTAAGTTGAAATAGACAGTTTTTGCATGAAAACTCATTCCTGGTGGAACTTCATAGCAAAGTACGAAGTTCGTTTTGGATGGATCAATTCAGTTGAAATAGACAGTTTTTGCATAAAAACTCATTCCTGGTGGAACTTCATAGCAAAGTACAAAGTTCGTTTTGGATGGACGAATTAAGTTGAAATAGACAGTTTTTGCATAAAAACTCATTCCTGGTGGAACTTCATAGCAAAGTACAAAGTTCGTTTTGGATGGACGAATTAAGTTGAAATAGACAGTTTTTGCATGAAAACTCATTCCTGGTGGAACTTCATAGCAAAGTACAAAGTTCGTTTTGGATGGACAAAGTAAGTTGAAATAGACAGTTTTTGCATGAAAACTCATTCCTGGTGGAACTTCATAGCAAAGTACAAAGTTCGTTTTGGATGGATCAATTTAGTTGAAATAGACAGTTTTTGCATGAAAACTCATTCCTGGTGGAACTTCATAGCAAAGTACAAAGTTCGTTTTGGATGGACGAATTAAGTTGAAATAGACAGTTTTTGCATAAAAACTCATTCCTGGTGGAACTTCATAGCAAAGTACAAAGTTCGTTTTGGATGGATCAATTCAGTTGAAATAGACAGTTTTTGCATGAAAACTCATTCCTGGTGGAACTTCATCGCAAAGTACAAAGTTCGTTTTGGATGGACAAAGTTAGTTGAAATAGACAGTTTTTGCATGAAAACTCATTCCTGGTGGAACTTCATAGCAAAGTACAAAGTTCGTTTTGGATGGACGAATTAAGTTGAAATAGACAGTTTTTGCATGAAAACTCATTCCTGGTGGATTTTCATAGCAAAGTACAAAGTTCGTTTTGGATGGACAAAGTAAGTTGAAATAGACAGTTTTTGCATGAAAACTCATTCCTGGTGGAACTTCATAGCAAAGTACAAAGTTCGTTTTGGATGGACAAAGTTAGTTGAAATAGACAGTTTTTGCATGAAAACTCATTCCTGGTGGAACTTCATAGCAAAGTACGAAGTTCGTTTTGGATGGATCAATTCAGTTGAAATAGACAGTTTTTGCATGAAAACTCATTCCTGGTGGAACTTCATAGCAAAGTACAAAGTTCGTTTTGGATGGACAAAGTTAGTTGAAATAGACAGTTTTTGCATGAAAACTCATTCCTGGTGGAACTTCATAGCAAAGTACAAAGTTCGTTTTGGATGGACGAATTAAGTTGAAATAGACAGTTTTTGCATGAAAACTCATTCCTGGTGGAACTTCATAGCAAAGTACAAAGTTCGTTTTGGATGGATCAATTCAGTTGAAATAGACAGTTTTTGCATGAAAACTCATTCCTGGTGGAACTTCATAGCAAAGTACAAAGTTCGTTTTGGATGGACGAATTAAGTTGAAATAGACAGTTTTTGCATGAAAACTCATTCCTGGTGGAACTTCATAGCAAAGTACGAAGTTCGTTTTGGATGGATCAATTCAGTTGAAATAGACAGTTTTTGCATGAAAACTCATTCCTGGTGGAACTTCATAGCAAAGTACAAAGTTCGTTTTGGATGGACGAATTAAGTTGAAATAGACAGTTTTTGCATGAAAACTCATTCCTGGTGGAACTTCATAGCAAAGTACAAAGTTCGTTTTGGATGGACAAAGTTAGTTGAAATAGACAGTTTTTGCATGAAAACTCATTCCTGGTGGAACTTCATCGCAAAGTACAAAGTTCGTTTTGGATGGACAAAGTTAGTTGAAATAGACAGTTTTTGCATGAAAACTCATTCCTGGTGGAACTTCATAGCAAAGTACAAAGTTCGTTTTGGATGGACAAAGTAAGTTGAAATAGACAGTTTTTGCATGAAAACTCATTCCTGGTGGAACTTCATAGCAAAGTACAAAGTTCGTTTTGGATGGACAAAGTTAGTTGAAATAGACAGTTTTTGCATGAAAACTCATTCCTGGTGGAACTTCATAGCAAAGTACAAAGTTCGTTTTGGATGGATCAATTCAGTTGAAATAGACAGTTTTTGCATGAAAACTCATTCCTGGTGGAACTTCATAGCAAAGTACAAAGTTCGTTTTGGATGGACGAATTAAGTTGAAATAGACAGTTTTTGCATGAAAACTCATTCCTGGTGGAACTTCATAGCAAAGTACGAAGTTCGTTTTGGATGGATCAATTCAGTTGTAATAGACAGTTTTTGCATGAAAACTCATTCCTGGTGGAACTTCATAGCAAAGTACAAAGTTCGTTTTGGATGGACGAATTAAGTTGAAATAGACAGTTTTTGCATGAAAACTCATTCCTGGTGGAACTTCATAGCAAAGAACAAAGTTCGTTTTGGATGGATCAATTTAGTTGAAATAGACAGTTTTTGCATGAAAACTCATTCCTGGTGGAACTTCATAGCAAAGTACAAAGTTCGTTTTGGATGGACGAATTAAGTTGAAATAGACAGTTTTTGCATGAAAACTCATTCATGGTGGAACTTCATAGAAAAGTACGAAGTTCGTTTTGGATGGATCAATTCAGTTGAAATAGACAGTTTTTGCATGAAAACTCATTCCTGGTGGAACTTCATAGCAAAGTACAAAGTTCGTTTTGGATGGACGAATTAAGTTGAAATAGACAGTTTTTGCATGAAAACTCATTCCTGGTGGAACTTCATAGCAAAGTACGAAGTTCGTTTTGGATGGATCAATTCAGTTGAAATAGACAGTTTTTGCATGAAAACTCATTCCTGGTGGAACTTCATAGCAAAGTACAAAGTTCGTTTTGGATGGACGAATTAAGTTGAAATAGACAGTTTTTGCATGAAAACTCATTCCTGGTGGAACTTCATAGCAAAGTACAAAGTTCGTTTTGGATGGACAAAGTTAGTTGAAATAGACAGTTTTTGCATGAAAACTCATTCCTGGTGGAACTTCATAGCAAAGTACAAAGTTCGTTTTGGATGGATCAATTCAGTTGAAATAGACAGTTTTTGCATGAAAACTCATTCCTGGTGGAACTTCATAGCAAAGTACAAAGTTCGTTTTGGATGGACGAATTAAGTTGAAATAGACAGTTTTTGCATGAAAACTCATTCCTGGTGGAACTTCATAGCAAAGTACAAAGTTCGTTTTGGATGGACAAAGTTAGTTGAAATAGACAGTTTTTGCATGAAAACTCATTCCTGGTGGAACTTCATAGCAAAGTACAAAGTTCGTTTTGGATGGACAAAGTTAGTTGAAATAGACAGTTTTTGCATGAAAACTCATTCCTGGTGGAACTTCATAGCAAAGTACAAAGTTCGTTTTGGATGGACAAAGTTAGTTGAAATAGACAGTTTTTGCATGAAAACTCATTCCTGGTGAAACTTCATAGCAAAGTACAAAGTTCGTTTTGGATGGACAAAGTTAGTTGAAATAGACAGTTTTTGCATGAAAACTCATTCCTGGTGGAACTTCATAGCAAAGTACAAAGTTCGTTTTGGATGGACGAATTAAGTTGAAATAGACAGTTTTTGCATGAAAACTCATTCCTGGTGGAACTTCATAGCAAAGTACAAAGTTCGTTTTGGATGGACAAAGTAAGTTGAAATAGACAGTTTTTGCATAAAAACTCATTCCTGGTGGAACTTCATAGCAAAGTACAAAGTTCGTTTTGGATGGACAAAGTTAGTTGAAATAGACAGTTTTTGCATGAAAACTCATTCCTGGTGGAACTTCATAGCAAAGTACAAAGTTCGTTTTGGATGGACAAAGTTAGTTGAAATAGACAGTTTTTGCATGAAAACTCATTCCTGGTGGAACTTCATAGCAAAGAACAAAGTTCGTTTTGGATGGACGAATTAAGTTGAAATAGACAGTTTTTGCATGAAAACTCATTCCTGGTGGAACTTCATAGCAAAGTACAAAGTTCGTTTTGGATGGACAAAGTTAGTTGAAATAGACAGTTTTTGCATGAAAACTCATTCCTGGTGGAACTTCATAGCAAAGTACAAAGTTCGTTTTGGATGGATCAATTCAGTTGAAATAGACAGTTTTTGCATGAAAACTCATTCCTGGTGGAACTTCATGGCAAAGTACAAAGTTCGTTTTGGATGGACAAAGTTAGTTGAAATAGACAGTTTTTGCATGAAAACTCATTCCTGGTGGAACTTCATAGCAAAGTATAAAGTTCGTTTTGGATGGACAAAGTTAGTTGAAATAGACAGTTTTTGCATGAAAACTCATTCCTGGTGGAACTTCATAGCAAAGTACAAAGTTCGTTTTGGATGGACAAAGTTAGTTGAAATAGACAGTTTTTGCATAAAAACTCATTCCAGGTGGAACTTCATAGCAAAGTACAAAGTTCGTTTTGGATGGACAAAGTTAGTTGAAATAGACAGTTTTTGCATGAAAACTCATTCCTGGTGGAACTTCATAGCAAAGTACAAAGTTCGTTTTGGATGGACAAAGTTAGTTGAAATAGACAGTTTTTGCATGAAAACTCATTCCTGGTGGAACTTCATAGCAAAGTACAAAGTTCGTTTTGGATGGACGAATTAAGTTGAAATAGACAGTTTTTGCATGAAAACTCATTCCTGGTGGAACTTCATAGCAAAGTACAAAGTTCGTTTTGGATGGACAAAGTTAGTTGAAATAGACAGTTTTTGCATGAAAACTCATTCCTGGTGGAACTTCATAGCAAAGTACAAAGTTCGAATCGGATGGACGAATTAAGTTGAAATAGACAGTTTTTGCATGAAAACTCATTCCTGGTGGAACTTCATAGCAAAGTACAAAGTTCGTTTTGGATGGACAAAGTTAGTTGAAATAGACAGTTTTTGCATGAAAACTCATTCCTGGTGGAACTTCATCGCAAAGTACAAAGTTCGTTTTGGATGGACAAAGTTAGTTGAAATAGACAGTTTTTGCATGAAAACTCATTCCTGGTGGAACTTCATAGCAAAGTACAAAGTTCGTTTTGGATGGACGAATTAAGTTGAAATAGACAGTTTTTGCATGAAAACTCATTCCTGGTGGATTTTCATAGCAAAGTACAAAGTTCGTTTTGGATGGACAAAGTAAGTTGAAATAGACAGTTTTTGCATGAAAACTCATTCCTGGTGGAACTTCATAGCAAAGTACAAAGTTCGTTTTGGATGGACAAAGTTAGTTGAAATAGACAGTTTTTGCATGAAAACTCATTCCTGGTGGAACTTCATAGCAAAGTACAAAGTTCGTTTTGGATGGATCAATTCAGTTGAAATAGACAGTTTTTGCATGAAAACTCATTCCTGGTGGAACTTCATAGCAAAGTACAAAGTTCGTTTTGGATGGACGAATTAAGTTGAAATAGACAGTTTTTGCATGAAAACTCATTCCTGGTGGAACTTCATAGCAAAGTACAAAGTTCGTTTTGGATGAACAAAGTTAGTTGAAATAGACAGTTTTTGCATGAAAACTCATTCCTGGTGGAACTTCATAGCAAAGTACAAAGTTCGTTTTGGATGGACAAAGTTAGTTGAAATAGACAGTTTTTGCATGAAAACTCATTCCTGGTGGAACTTCATAGCAAAGTACAAAGTTCGTTTTGGATGGACAAAGTAAGTTGAAATAGACAGTTTTTGCATGAAAACTCATTCCTGGTGGAACTTCATAGCAAAGTACAAAGTTCGTTTTGGATGGACAAAGTTAGTTGAAATAGACAGTTTTTGCATGAAAACTCATTCCTGGTGGAACTTCATAGCAAAGTACAAAGTTCGTTTTGGATGGATCAATTCAGTTGAAATAGACAGTTTTTGCATGAAAACTCATTCCTGGTGGAACTTCATAGCAAAGTACAAAGTTCGTTTTGGATGGACGAATTAAGTTGAAATAGACAGTTTTTGCATGAAAACTCATTCCTGGTGGAACTTCATAGCAAAGTACAAAGTTCGTTTTGGATGGACAAAGTTAGTTGAAATAGACAGTTTTTGCATGAAAACTCATTCCTGGTGGAACTTCATAGCAAAGTACAAAGTTCGTTTTGGATGGACAAAGTTAGTTGAAATAGACAGTTTTTGCATGAAAACTCATTCCTGGTGGAACTTCATAGCAAAGTACAAAGTTCGTTTTGGATGGACAAAGTTAGTTGAAATAGACAGGTTTTGCATGAAAACTCATTCCTGGTGGAACTTCATAGCAAAGTACAAAGTTCGTTTTGGATGGATCAATTTAGTTGAAATAGACAGTTTTTGCATGAAAACTCATTCCTGGTGGAACTTCATAGCAAAGTACAAAGTTCGTTTTGGATGGACAAAGTTAGTTGAAATAGACAGTTTTTGCATGAAAACTCATTCCTGGTGGAACTTCATAGCAAAGTACAAAGTTCGTTTTGGATGGACAAAGTTAGTTGAAATAGACAGTTTTTGCATGAAAACTCATTCCTGGTGGAACTTCATAGCAAAGTACAAAGTTCGTTTTGGATGGACAAAGTTAGTTGAAATAGACAGTTTTTGCATGAAAACTCATTCCTGGTGGAACTTCATAGCAAAGTACAAAGTTCGTTTTGGATGGACAAAGTTAGTTGAAATAGACAGTTTTTGCATGAAAACTCATTCCTGGTGGAACTTCATAGCAAAGTACAAAGTTCGTTTTGGATGGACAAAGTTAGTTGAAATAGACAGTTTTTGCATGAAAACTCATTCCTGGTGGAACTTCATAGCAAAGTACAAAGTTCGTTTTGGATGGACAAAGTTAGTTGAAATAGACAGTTTTTGCATGAAAACTCATTCCTGGTGGAACTTCATAGCAAAGTACAAAGTTCGTTTTGGATGGACAAAGTTAGTTGAAATAGACAGTTTTTGCATGAAAACTCATTCCTGGTGGAACTTCATAGCAAAGTACAAAGTTCGTTTTGGATGGACAAAGTTAGTTGAAATAGACAGTTTTTGCATGAAAACTCATTCCTGGTGGAACTTCATAGCAAAGTACAAAGTTCGTTTTGGATGGACAAAGTTAGTTGATATAGACAGTTTTTGCATAAAAACTCATTCCTGGTGGAACTTCATAGCAAAGTACAAAGTTCGTTTTGGATGGACGATTTAAGTTGAAATAGACAGTTTTTGTATGAAAACTCATTCCTGGTGGAACTTCATAGCAAAGTACAAAGTTCGTTTTGGATGGACAAAGTTAGTTGAAATAGACAGTTTTTGCATAAAAACTCATTCCTGGTGGAACTTCATAGCAAAGTACAAAGTTCGTTTTGGATGGATCAATTTAGTTGAAATAGACAGTTTTTGCATGAAAACTCATTCCTGGTGGAACTTCATAGCAAAGTACAAAGTTCGTTTTGGATGGACGAATTAAGTTGAAATAGACAGTTTTTGCATGAAAACTCATTCCTGGTGGAACTTCATAGCAAAGTACAAAGTTCGTTTTGGATGGACAAAGTTAGTTGAAATAGACAGTTTTTGCATGAAAACTCATTCCTGGTGGAACTTCATAGCAAAGTACAAAGTTCGTTTTGGATGGACGATTTAAGTTGAAATAGACAGTTTTTGTATGAAAACTCATTCCTGGTGGAACTTCATAGCAAAGTACAAAGTTCGTTTTGGATGGACAAAGTTAGTTGAAATAGACAGTTTTTGCATGAAAACTCATTCCTGGTGGAACTTCATAGCAAAGTACAAAGTTCGTTTTGGATGGACAAAGTTAGTTGAAATAGACAGTTTTTGCATGAAAACTCATTCCTGGTGGAACTTCATAGCAAAGTACAAAGTTCGTTTTGGATGGACAAAGTTAGTTGAAATAGACAGTTTTTGCATAAAAACTCATTCCTGGTGGAACTTCATAGCAAAGTACAAAGTTCGTTTTGGATGGACGAATTAAGTTGAAATAGACAGTTTTTGCATAAAAACTCATTCCTGGTGGAACTTCATAGCAAAGTACAAAGTTCGTTTTGGATGGATCAATTTAGTTGAAATAGACAGTTTTTGCATGAAAACTCATTCCTGGTGGAACTTCATAGCAAAGTACAAAGTTCGTTTTGGATGGACGAATTAAGTTGAAATAGACAGTTTTTGCATAAAAACTCATTCCTGGTGGAACTTCATAGCAAAGTACAAAGTTCGTTTTGGATGGATCAATTTAGTTGAAATAGACAGTTTTTGCATGAAAACTCATTCCTGGTGGAACTTCATAGCAAAGTACAAAGTTCGTTTTGGATGGACAAAGTTAGTTGAAATAGACAGTTTTTGCATGAAAACTCATTCCTGGTGGAACTTCATAGCAAAGTACAAAGTTCGTTTTGGATGGACAAAGTTAGTTGAAATAGACAGTTTTTGCATAAAAACTCATTCCTGGTGGAACTTCATAGCAAAGTACAAAGTTCGTTTTGGATGGACGATTTAAGTTGAAATAGACAGTTTTTGTATGAAAACTCATTCCTGGTGGAACTTCATAGCAAAGTACAAAGTTCGTTTTGGATGGATCAATTTAGTTGAAATAGACAGTTTTTGCATGAAAACTCATTCCTGGTGGAACTTCATAGCAAAGTACAAAGTTCGTTTTGGATGGACAAAGTTAGTTGAAATAGACAGTTTTTGCATGAAAACTCATTCCTGGTGGAACTTCATAGCAAAGTACAAAGTTCGTTTTGGATGGACAAAGTTAGTTGAAACAGACAGTTTTTGCATGAAAACTCATTCCTGGTGGAACTTCATAGCAAAGTACAAAGTTCGTTTTGGATGGACAAAGTTAGTTGAAATAGACAGTTTTTGCATGAAAACTCATTCCTGGTGGAACTTCATAGCAAAGTACAAAGTTCGTTTTGGATGGACGAATTAAGTTGAAATAGACAGTTTTTGCATGAAAACTCATTCCTGGTGGAACTTCATAGCAAAGTACAAAGTTCGTTTTGGATGGATCAATTTAGTTGAAATAGACAGTTTTTGCATGAAAACTCATTCCTGGTGGAACTTCATAGCAAAGTACAAAGTTCGTTTTGGATGGACAAAGTTAGTTGAAATAGACAGTTTTTGCATGAAAACTCATTCCTGGTGGAACTTCATAGCAAAGTACAAAGTTCGTTTTGGATGGACAAAGTTAGTTGAAATAGACAGTTTTTGCATAAATACTCATTCCTGGTGGAACTTCATAGCAAAGTACAAAGTTCGTTTTGGATGGACGATTTAAGTTGAAATAGACAGTTTTTGCATGAAAACTCATTCCTGGTGGAACTTCATAGCAAAGTACAAAGTTCGTTTTGGATGGACAAAGTTAGTTGAAATAGACAGTTTTTGCATGAAAACTCATTCCTGGTGGAACTTCATAGCAAAGTACAAAGTTCGTTTTGGATGGACAAAGTTAGTTGAAATAGACAGTTTTTGCATGAAAACTCATTCCTGGTGGAACTTCATAGCAAAGTACAAAGTTCGTTTTGGATGGACAAAGTTAGTTGAAATAGACAGTTTTTGCATAAAAACTCATTCCTGGTGGAACTTCATAGCAAAGTACAAAGTTCGTTTTGGATGGACGATTTAAGTTGAAATAGACAGTTTTTGCATGAAAACTCATTCCTGGTGGAACTTCATAGCAAAGTACAAAGTTCGTTTTGGATGGACAAAGTTAGTTGAAATAGACAGTTTTTGCATGAAAACTCATTCCTGGTGGAACTTCATAGCAAAGTACAAAGTTCGTTTTGGATGGACAAAGTTAGTTGAAATAGACAGTTTTTGTATGAAAACTCATTCCTGGTGGAACTTCATAGCAAAGTACAAAGTTCGTTTTGGATGGACAAAGTTAGTTGAAATAGACAGTTTTTGCATAAAAACTCATTCCTGGTGGAACTTCATAGCAAAGTACAAAGTTCGTTTTGGATGGACATAGTTAGTTGAAATAGACAGTTTTTGCATAAAAACTCATTCCTGGTGGAACTTCATAGCAAAGTACAAAGTTCGTTTTGGATGGACGAATTAAGTTGAAATAGACAGTTTTTGCATGAAAACTCATTCCTGGTGGAACTTCATAGCAAAGTACAAAGTTCGTTTTGGATGGATCAATTTAGTTGAAATAGACAGTTTTTGCATGAAAACTCATTCCTGGTGGAACTTCATAGCAAAGTACAAAGTTCGTTTTGGATGGACAAAGTTAGTTGAAATAGACAGTTTTTGCATGAAAACTCATTCCTGGTAGAACTTCATAGCAAAGTACAAAGTTCGTTTTGGATGGACGAATTAAGTTGAAATAGACAGTTTTTGCATAAAAACTCATTCCTGGTAGAACTTCATAGCAAAGTACAAAGTTCGTTTTGGATGGACGAATTAAGTTGAAATAGACAGTTTTTGCATAAAAACTCATTTCTGGTGGAACTTCATAGCAAAGTACAAAGTTCGTTTTGGATGGATCAATTTAGTTGAAATAGACAGTTTTTGCATGAAAACTCATTCCTGGTGGAACTTCATAGCAAAGTACAAAGTTCGTTTTGGATGGACAAAGTTAGTTGAAATAGACAGTTTTTGCATGAAAACTCATTCCTGGTGGAACTTCATAGCAAAGTACAAAGTTCGTTTTGGATGGACAAAGTTAGTTGAAATAGACAGTTTTTGCATAAAAACTCATTCCTGGTGGAACTTCATAGCAAAGTACAAAGTTCGTTTTGGATGGACAAAGTTAGTTGAAATAGACAGTTTTTGCATGAAAACTCATTCCTGGTGGAACTTCATAGCAAAGTACAAAGTTCGTTTTGGATGGACAAAGTTAGTTGAAATAGACAGTTTTTGTATGAAAACTCATTCCTGGTGGAACTTCATAGCAAAGTACAAAGTTCGTTTTGGATGGACAAAGTTAGTTGAAATAGACAGTTTTTGCATAAAAACTCATTCCTGGTGGAACTTCATAGCAAAGTACAAAGTTCGTTTTGGATGGACAAAGTTAGTTGAAATAGACAGTTTTTGCATAAAAACTCATTCCTGGTGGAACTTCATAGCAAAGTACAAAGTTCGTTTTGGATGGACGAATTAAGTTGAAATAGACAGTTTTTGCATAAAAACTCATTCCTGGTGGAACTTCATAGCAAAGTACAAAGTTCGTTTTGGATGGATCAATTTAGTTGAAATAGACAGTTTTTGCATGAAAACTCATTCCTGGTGGAACTTCATAGCAAAGTACAAAGTTCGTTTTGGATGGACAAAGTTAGTTGAAATAGACAGTTTTTGCATGAAAACTCATTCCTGGTAGAACTTCATAGCAAAGTACAAAGTTCGTTTTGGATGGACGAATTAAGTTGAAATAGACAGTTTTTGCATAAAAACTCATTCCTGGTAGAACTTCATAGCAAAGTACAAAGTTCGTTTTGGATGGACAAAGTTAGTTGAAATAGACAGTTTTTGCATAAAAACTCATTCCTGGTGGAACTTCATAGCAAAGTACAAAGTTCGTTTTGGATGGACGATTTAAGTTGAAATAGACAGTTTTTGCATGAAAACTCATTCCTGGTGGAACTTCAAAGCAAAGTACAAAGTTCGTTTTGGATGGACAAAGTTAGTTGAAATAGACAGTTTTTGCATGAAAACTCATTCCTGGTGGAACTTCATAGCAAAGTACAAAGTTCGTTTTGGATGGACAAAGTTAGTTGAAATAGACAGTTTTTGCATAAAAACTCATTCCTGGTGGAACTTCATAGCAAAGTACAAAGTTCGTTTTGGATGGACGATTTAAGTTGAAATAGACAGTTTTTGTATGAAAACTCATTCCTGGTGGAACTTCATAGCAAAGTACAAAGTTCGTTTTGGATGGACGAATTAAGTTGAAATAGACAGTTTTTGCATAAAAACTCATTCCTGGTGGAACTTCATAGCAAAGTACAAAGTTCGTTTTGGATGGATCAATTTAGTTGAAATAGACAGTTTTTGCATGAAAACTCATTCCTGGTGGAACTTCATAGCAAAGTACAAAGTTCGTTTTGGATGGACAAAGTTAGTTGAAATAGACAGTTTTTGCATGAAAACTCATTCCTGGTGGAACTTCATAGCAAAGTACAAAGTTCGTTTTGGATGGACAAAGTTAGTTGAAATAGACAGTTTTTGCATAAAAACTCATTCCTGGTGGAACTTCATAGCAAAGTACAAAGTTCGTTTTGGATGGACGATTTAAGTTGAAATAGACAGTTTTTGCATGAAAACTCATTCCTGGTGGAACTTCATAGCAAAGTACAAAGTTCGTTTTGGATGGACAAAGTTAGTTGAAATAGACAGTTTTTGCATGAAAACTCATTCCTGGTGGAACTTCATAGCAAAGTACAAAGTTCGTTTTGGATGGACAAAGTTAGTTGAAATAGACAGTTTTTGCATGAAAACTCATTCCTGGTGGAACTTCATAGCAAAGTACAAAGTTCGTTTTGGATGGACAAAGTTAGTTGAAATAGACAGTTTTTGCATGAAAACTCATTCCTGGTGGAACTTCATAGCAAAGTACAAAGTTCGTTTTGGATGGACGAATTAAGTTGAAATAGACAGTTTTTGCATAAAAACTCATTCCTGGTGGAACTTCATAGCAAAGTACAAAGTTCGTTTTGGATGGATCAATTTAGTTGAAATAGACAGTTTTTGCATGAAAACTCATTCCTGGTGGAACTTCATAGCAAAGTACAAAGTTCGTTTTGGATGGACAAAGTTAGTTGAAATAGACAGTTTTTGCATGAAAACTCATTCCTGGTGGAACTTCATAGCAAAGTACAAAGTTCGTTTTGGATGGACAAAGTTAGTTGAAATAGACAGTTTTTGCATAAAAACTCATTCCTGGTGGAACTTCATAGCAAAGTACAAAGTTCGTTTTGGATGGACGATTTAAGTTGAAATAGACAGTTTTTGCATGAAAACTCATTCCTGGTGGAACTTCATAGCAAAGTACAAAGTTCGTTTTGGATGGACAAAGTTAGTTGAAATAGACAGTTTTTGCATGAAAACTCATTCCTGGTGGAACTTCATAGCAAAGTACAAAGTTCGTTTTGGATGGACAAAGTTAGTTGAAATAGACAGTTTTTGCATGAAAACTCATTCCTGGTGGAACTTCATAGCAAAGTACAAAGTTCGTTTTGGATGGACAAAGTTAGTTGAAATAGACAGTTTTTGCATGAAAACTCATTCCTGGTGGAACTTCATAGCAAAGTACAAAGTTCGTTTTGGATGGACAAAGTTAGTTGAAATAGACAGTTTTTGCATGAAAACTCATTCCTGGTGGAACTTCATAGCAAAGTACAAAGTTCGTTTTGGATGGACGAATTAAGTTGAAATAGACAGTTTTTGCATGAAAACTCATTCCTGGTGGAACTTCATAGCAAAGTACAAAGTTCGTTTTGGATGGACAAAGTTAGTTGAAATAGACAGTTTTTGCATGAAAACTCATTCCTGGTGGAACTTCATAGCAAAGTACAAAGTTCGTTTTGGATGGACAAAGTTAGTTGAAATAGACAGTTTTTGCATGAAAACTCATTCCTGGTGGAACTTCATAGCAAAGTACAAAGTTCGTTTTGGATGGACAAAGTTAGTTGAAATAGACAGTTTTTGCATGAAAACTCATTCCTGGTGGAACTTCATAGCAAAGTACAAAGTTCGTTTTGGATGGACAAAGTTAGTTGAAATAGACAGTTTTTGCATAAAAACTCATTCCTGGTGGAACTTCATAGCAAAGTACAAAGTTCGTTTTGGATGGACGATTTAAGTTGAAATAGACAGTTTTTGTATGAAAACTCATTCCTGGTGGAACTTCATAGCAAAGTACAAAGTTCGTTTTGGATGGACAAAGTTAGTTGAAATAGACAGTTTTTGCATAAAAACTCATTCCTGGTGGAACTTCATAGCAAAGTACAAAGTTCGTTTTGGATGGATCAATTTAGTTGAAATAGACAGTTTTTGCATGAAAACTCATTCCTGGTGGAACTTCATAGCAAAGTACAAAGTTCGTTTTGGATGGACAAAGTTAGTTGAAATAGACAGTTTTTGCATGAAAACTCATTCCTGGTGGAACTTCATAGCAAAGTACAAAGTTCGTTTTGGATGGACGATTTAAGTTGAAATAGACAGTTTTTGTATGAAAACTCATTCCTGGTGGAACTTCATAGCAAAGTACAAAGTTCGTTTTGGATGGACAAAGTTAGTTGAAATAGACAGTTTTTGCATAAAAACTCATTCCTGGTGGAACTTCATAGCAAAGTACAAAGTTCGTTTTGGATGGACAAAGTTAGTTGAAATAGACAGTTTTTGCATGAAACTCATTCCTGGTGGAACTTCATAGCAAAGTACAAAGTTCGTTTTGGATGGACAAAGTTAGTTGAAATAGACAGTTTTTGCATGAAAACTCATTCCTGGTGGAACTTCATAGCAAAGTACAAAGTTCGTTTTGGATGGACGAATTAAGTTGAAATAGACAGTTTTTTGCATGAAAACTCATTCCTGGTGGAACTTCATAGCAAAGTACAAAGTTCGTTTTGGATGGACAAAGTTAGTTGAAATAGACAGTTTTTGCATGGTAACACATTCCTGGTAGAACTACATAGCAAAGCACAAAGTTCGTTTTGGATGGACAAAGTTAGTTGAAATAGACAGTTTTTGCATGAAAACTCATTCCTGGTGGAACTTCATAGCAAAGTACAAAGTTCGTTTTGGATGGACAAAGTTAGTTGAAATAGACAGTTTTTGCATAAAAACTCATTCCTGGTGGAACTTCATAGCAAAGTACAAAGTTCGTTTTGGATGGACGAATAAGTTGAAATAGACAGTTTTTGCATGAAAACTCATTCCTGGTGGAACTTCATAGCAAAGTACAAAGTTCGTTTTGGATGGACAAAGTTAGTTGAAATAGACAGTTTTTGCATGAAAACTCATTCCTGGTGGAACTTCATAGCAAAGTACAAAGTTCGTTTTGGATGGACGATTTAAGTTGAAATAGACAGTTTTTGTATGAAAACTCATTCCTGGTGGAACTTCATAGCAAAGTACAAAGTTCGTTTTGGATGGACAAAGTTAGTTGAAATAGACAGTTTTTGCATAAAAACTCATTCCTGGTGGAACTTCATAGCAAAGTACAAAGTTCGTTTTGGATGGACAAAGTTAGTTGAAATAGACAGTTTTTGCATGAAAACTCATTCCTGGTGGAACTTCATAGCAAAGTACAAAGTTCGTTTTGGATGGACAAAGTTAGTTGAAATAGACAGTTTTTGCATAAAAACTCATTCCTGGTGGAACTTCATAGCAAAGTACAAAGTTCGTTTTGGATGGACGAATTAAGTTGAAATAGACAGTTTTTGTATGAAAACTCATTCCTGGTGGAACTTCATAGTAAAGTACAAAGTTCGTTTTGGATGGACAAAGTTAGTTGAAATAGACAGTTTTTGCATGAAAACTCATTCCTGGTGGAACTTCATAGCAAAGTACAAAGTTCGTTTTGGATGGACAAAGTTAGTTGAAATAGACAGTTTTTGCATGAAAACTCATTCCTGGTGGAACTTCATAGCAAAGTACAAAGTTCGTTTTGGATGGACAAAGTTAGTTGAAATAGACAGTTTTTGCATAAAAACTCATTCCTGGTGGAACTTCATAGCAAAGTACAAAGTTCGTTTTGGATGGACGAATTAAGTTGAAATAGACAGTTTTTGTATGAAAACTCATTCCTGGTGGAACTTCATAGTAAAGTACAAAGTTCGTTTTGGATGGACAAAGTTAGTTAAAATAGACAGTTTTTGCATGAAAACTCATTCCAGGTGGAACTTCAAGCAAAGTACAAAGTTCGTTTTGGATGGATCAATTTAGTTGAAATAGACAGTTTTTGCATAAAAACTCATTCCTGGTGGAACTTCATAGCAAAGTACAAAGTTCGTTTTGGATGGACGAATTAAGTTGAAATAGACAGTTTTTGCATGAAAACTCATTCCTGGTGGAACTTCATAGCAAAGTACAAAGTTCGTTTTGGATGGACAAAGTTAGTTGAAATAGACAGTTTTTGCATGAAAACTCATTCCTGGTGGAACTTCATAGCAAAGTACAAAGTTCGTTTTGGATGGACAAAGTTAGTTGAAATAGACAGTTTTTGCATAAAAACTCATTCCTGGTGGAACTTCATAGCAAAGTACAAAGTTCGTTTTGGATGGACGAATTAAGTTGAAATAGACAGTTTTTGCATAAAAACTCATTCCTGGTGGAACTTCATAGCAAAGTACAAAGTTCGTTTTGGATGGATCAATTTAGTTGAAATAGACAGTTTTTGCATGAAAACTCATTCCTGGTGGAACTTCATAGCAAAGTACAAAGTTCGTTTTGGATGGACAAAGTTAGTTGAAATAGACAGTTTTTGCATGAAAACTCATTCCTGGTGGAACTTCATAGCAAAGTACAAAGTTCGTTTTGGATGGACGAATTAAGTTGAAATAGACAGTTTTTGCATAAAAACTCATTCCTGGTGGAACTTCATAGCAAAGTACAAAGTTCGTTTTGGATGGATCAATTTAGTTGAAATAGACAGTTTTTGCATGAAAACTCATTCCTCGTGGAACTTCATAGCAAAGTACAAAGTTCGTTTTGGATGGACAAAGTTAGTTGAAATAGACAGTTTTTGCATGAAAACTCATTCCTGGTGGAACTTCATAGCAAAGTACAAAGTTCGTTTTGGATGGACAAAGTTAGTTGAAATAGACAGTTTTTGCATGAAAACTCATTCCTGGTGGAACTTCATAGCAAAGTACAAAGTTCGTTTTGGATGGACAAAGTTAGTTGAAATAGACAGTTTTTGCATGAAAACTCATTCCTGGTGGAACTTCATAGCAAAGTACAAAGTTCGTTTTGGATGGACAAAGTTAGTTGAAATAGACAGTTTTTGCATGAAAACTCATTCCTGGTGGAACTTCATAGCAAAGTACAAAGTTCGTTTTGGATGGACAAAGTTAGTTGAAATAGACAGTTTTTGCATGAAAACTCATTCCTGGTGGAACTTCATAGCAAAGTACAAAGTTCGTTTTGGATGGACAAAGTTAGTTGAAATAGACAGTTTTTGCATGAAAACTCATTCCTGGTGGAACTTCATAGCAAAGTACAAAGTTCGTTTTGGATGGACAAAGTTAGTTGAAATAGACAGTTTTTGCATGAAAACTCATTCCTGGTGGAACTTCATAGCAAAGTACAAAGTTCGTTTTGGATGGACAAAGTTAGTTGAAATAGACAGTTTTTGCATAAAAACTCATTCCTGGTGGAACTTCATAGCAAAGTACAAAGTTCGTTTTGGATGGATCAATTTAGTTGAAATAGACAGTTTTTGTATGAAAACTCATTCCTGGTGGAACTTCATAGCAAAGTACAAAGTTCGTTTTGGATGGACAAAGTTAGTTGAAATAGACAGTTTTTGCATAAAAACTCATTCCTGGTGGAACTTCATAGCAAAGTACAAAGTTCGTTTTGGATGGATCAATTTAGTTGAAATAGACAGTTTTTGCATGAAAACTCATTCCTGGTGGAACTTCATAGCAAAGTACAAAGTTCGTTTTGGATGGACGAATTAAGTTGAAATAGACAGTTTTTGCATGAAAACTCATTCCTGGTGGAACTTCATAGCAAAGTACAAAGTTCGTTTTGGATGGACAAAGTTAGTTGAAATAGACAGTTTTTGCATGAAAACTCATTCCTGGTGGAACTTCATAGCAAAGTACAAAGTTCGTTTTGGATGGACGATTTAAGTTGAAATAGACAGTTTTTGTATGAAAACTCATTCCTGGTGGAACTTCATAGCAAAGTACAAAGTTCGTTTTGGATGGACAAAGTTAGTTGAAATAGACAGTTTTTGCATAAAAACTCATTCCTGGTGGAACTTCATAGCAAAGTACAAAGTTCGTTTTGGATGGACAAAGTTAGTTGAAATAGACAGTTTTTGCATGAAAACTCATTCCTGGTGGAACTTCATAGCAAAGTACAAAGTTCGTTTTGGATGGACAAAGTTAGTTGAAATAGACAGTTTTTGCATGAAAACTCATTCCTGGTGGAACTTCATAGCAAAGTACAAAGTTCGTTTTGGATGGACAAAGTTAGTTGAAATAGACAGTTTTTGCATGAAAACTCATTCCTGGTGGAACTTCATAGCAAAGTACAAAGTTCGTTTTGGATGGACAAAGTTAGTTGAAATAGACAGTTTTTGCATGAAAACTCATTCCTGGTGGAACTTCATAGCAAAGTACAAAGTTCGTTTTGGATGGACGAATTAAGTTGAAATAGACAGTTTTTGCATAAAAACTCATTCCTGGTGGAACTTCATAGCAAAGTACAAAGTTCGTTTTGGATGGATCAATTTAGTTGAAATAGACAGTTTTTGCATGAAAACTCATTCCTGGTGGAACTTCATAGCAAAGTACAAAGTTCGTTTTGGATGGACAAAGTTAGTTGAAATAGACAGTTTTTGCATGAAAACTCATTCCTGGTGGAACTTCATAGCAAAGTACAAAGTTCGTTTTGGATGGACAAAGTTAGTTGAAATAGACAGTTTTTGCATGAAAACTCATTCCTGGTGGAACTTCATAGCAAAGTACAAAGTTCGTTTTGGATGGACGCATTAAGTTGAAATAGACAGTTTTTGCATGAAAACTCATTCCTGGTGGAACTTCATAGCAAAGTACAAAGTTCGTTTTGGATGGACAAAGTTAGTTGAAATAGACAGTTTTTGCATGAAAACTCATTCCTGGTGGAACTTCATAGCAAAGTACAAAGTTCGTTTTGGATGGACAAAGTTAGTTGAAATAGACAGTTTTTGCATGAAAACTCATTCCTGGTGGAACTTCATAGCAAAGTACAAAGTTCGTTTTGGATGGATCAATTTAGTTGAAATAGACAGTTTTTGCATGAAAACTCATTCCTGGTGGAACTTCATAGCAAAGTACAAAGTTCGTTTTGGATGGACAAAGTTAGTTGAAATAGACAGTTTTTGCATGAAAACTCATTCCTGGTGGAACTTCATAGCAAAGTACAAAGTTCGTTTTGGATGGACAAAGTTAGTTGAAATAGACAGTTTTTGCATGAAAACTCATTCCTGGTGGAACTTCATAGCAAAGTACAAAGTTCGTTTTGGATGGACAAAGTTAGTTGAAATAGACAGTTTTTGCATGAAAACTCATTCCTGGTGGAACTTCATAGCAAAGTACAAAGTTCGTTTTGGATGGACAAAGTTAGTTGAAATAGACAGTTTTTGCATGAAAACTCATTCCTGGTGGAACTTCATAGCAAAGTACAAAGTTCGTTTTGGATGGACAAAGTTAGTTGAAATAGACAGTTTTTGCATGAAAACTCATTCCTGGTGGAACTTCATAGCAAAGTACAAAGTTCGTTTTGGATGGACAAAGTTAGTTGAAATAGACAGTTTTTGCATGAAAACTCATTCCTGGTGGAACTTCATAGCAAAGTACAAAGTTCGTTTTGGATGGACAAAGTTAGTTGAAATAGACAGTTTTTGCATGAAAACTCATTCCTGGTGGAACTTCATAGCAAAGTACAAAGTTCGTTTTGGATGGACAAAGTTAGTTGAAATAGACAGTTTTTGCATGAAAACTCATTCCTGGTGGAACTTCATAGCAAAGTACAAAGTTCGTTTTGGATGGACAAAGTTAGTTGAAATAGACAGTTTTTGCATGAAAACTCATTCCTGGTGGAACTTCATAGCAAAGTACAAAGTTCGTTTTGGATTGACAAAGTTAGTTGAAATAGACAGTTTTTGCATGAAAACTCATTCCTGGTGGAACTTCATAGCAAAGTACAAAGTTCGTTTTGGATGGACAAAGTTAGTTGAAATAGACAGTTTTTGCATGAAAACTCATTCCTGGTGGAACTTCATAGCAAAGTACAAAGTTCGTTTTGGATGGACAAAGTTAGTTGAAATAGACAGTTTTTGCATGAAAACTCATTCCTGGTGGAACTTCATAGCAAAGTACAAAGTTCGTTTTGGATGGACAAAGTTAGTTGAAATAGACAGTTTTTGCATAAAAACTCATTCCTGGTGGAACTTCATAGCAAAGTACAAAGTTCGTTTTGGATGGATCAATTTAGTTGAAATAGACAGTTCTTGCATGAAAACTCATTCCTGGTGGAACTTCATCGCAAAGTACAAAGTTCGTTTTGGATGGACGAATTAAGTTGAAATAGACAGTTTTTGCATGAAAACTCATTCCTGGTGGAACTTCATAGCAAAGTACAAAGTTCGTTTTGGATGGACAAAGTTAGTTGAAATAGACAGTTTTGCATGAAAACTCATTCCTGGTGGAACTTCATAGCAAAGTACAAAGTTCGTTTTGGATGGACGATTTAAGTTGAAATAGACAGTTTTTGTATGAAAACTCATTCCTGGTGGAACTTCATAGCAAAGTACAAAGTTCGTTTTGGATGGACAAAGTTAGTTGAAATAGACAGTTTTTGCATAAAAACTCATTCCTGGTGGAACTTCATAGCAAAGTACAAAGTTCGTTTTGGATGGACAAAGTTAGTTGAAATAGACAGTTTTTGCATAAAAACTCATTCTTGGTGGAACTTCATAGCAAAGTACAAAGTTCGTTTTGGATGGACGATTTAAGTTGAAATAGACAGTTTTTGTATGAAAACTCATTCCTGGTGGAACTTCATAGCAAAGTACAAAGTTCGTTTTGGATGGACAAAGTTAGTTGAAATAGACAGTTTTTGCATAAAAACTCATTCCTGGTGGAACTTCATAGCAAAGTACAAAGTTCGTTTTGGATGGATCAATTTAGTTGAAATAGACAGTTTTTGCATGAAAACTCATTCCTGGTGGAACTTCATAGCAAAGTACAAAGTTCGTTTTGGATGGACGAATTAAGTTGAAATAGACAGTTTTTGCATGAAAACTCATTCCTGGTGGAACTTCATAGCAAAGTACAAAGTTCGTTTTGGATGGACAAAGTTAGTTGAAATAGACAGTTTTTGCATGAAAACTCATTCCTGGTGGAACTTCATAGCAAAGTACAAAGTTCGTTTTGGATGGACGATTTAAGTTGAAATAGACAGTTTTTGTATGAAAACTCATTCCTGGTGGAACTTCATAGCAAAGTACAAAGTTCGTTTTGGATGGACAAAGTTAGTTGAAATAGACAGTTTTTGCATAAAAACTCATTCCTGGTGGAACTTCATAGCAAAGTACAAAGTTCGTTTTGGATGGACAAAGTTAGTTGAAATAGACAGTTTTTGCATGAAAACTCATTCCTGGTGGAACTTCATAGCAAAGTACAAAGTTCGTTTTGGATGGACAAAGTTAGTTGAAATAGACAGTTTTTGCATAAAAACTCATTCCTGGTGGAACTTCATAGCAAAGTACAAAGTTCGTTTTGGATGGACGAATTAAGTTGAAATAGACAGTTTTTGCATAAAAACTCATTCCTGGTGGAACTTCATAGCAAAGTACAAAGTTCGTTTTGGATGGATCAATTTAGTTGAAATAGACAGTTTTTGCATGAAAACTCATTCCTGGTGGAACTTCATAGCAAAGTACAAAGTTCGTTTTGGATGGACAAAGTTAGTTGAAATAGACAGTTTTTGCATGAAAACTCATTCCTGGTGGAACTTCATAGCAAAGTACAAAGTTCGTTTTGGATGGACGAATTAAGTTGAAATAGACAGTTTTTGCATAAAAACTCATTCCTGGTGGAACTTCATAGCAAAGTACAAAGTTCGTTTTGGATGGATCAATTTAGTTGAAATAGACGTTTTTGCATGAAAACTCATTCCTGGTGGAACTTCATAGCAAAGTACAAAGTTCGTTTTGGATGGACAAAGTTAGTTGAAATAGACAGTTTTTGCATGAAAACTCATTCCTGGTGGAACTTCATAGCAAAGTACAAAGTTCGTTTTGGATGGACAAAGTTAGTTGAAATAGACAGTTTTTGCATAAAAACTCATTCCTGGTGGAACTTCATAGCAAAGTACAAAGTTCGTTTTGGATGGACGATTTAAGTTGAAATAGACAGTTTTTGTATGAAAACTCATTCCTGGTGGAACTTCATAGCAAAGTACAAAGTTCGTTTTGGATGGATCAATTTAGTTGAAATAGACAGTTTTTGCATGAAAACTCATTCCTGGTGGAACTTCATAGCAAAGTACAAAGTTCGTTTTGGATGGACAAAGTTAGTTTAAATAGACAGTTTTTGCATAAAAACTCATTCCTGGTGGAACTTCATAGCAAAGTACAAAGTTCGTTTTGGATGGACGAATTAAGTTGAAATAGACAGTTTTTGTATGAAAACTCATTCCTGGTGGAACTTCATAGTAAAGTACAAAGTTCGTTTTGGATGGACAAAGTTAGTTGAAATAGACAGTTTTTGCATGAAAACTCATTCCAGGTGGAACTTCATAGCAAAGTACAAAGTTCGTTTTGGATGGATCAATTAGTTGAAATAGACAGTTTTTGCATAAAAACTCATTCCTGGTGGAACTTCATAGCAAAGTACAAAGTTCGTTTTGGATGGACGAATTAAGTTGAAATAGACAGTTTTTGCATGAAAACTCATTCCTGGTGGAACTTCATAGCAAAGTACAAAGTTCGTTTTGGATGGACAAAGTTAGTTGAAATAGACAGTTTTTGCATGAAAACTCATTCCTGGTGGAACTTCATAGCAAAGTACAAAGTTCGTTTTGGATGGACAAAGTTAGTTGAAATAGACAGTTTTTGCATAAAAACTCATTCCTGGTGGAACTTCATAGCAAAGTACAAAGTTCGTTTTGGATGGACGAATTAAGTTGAAATAGACAGTTTTTGCATAAAAACTCATTCCTGGTGGAACTTCATAGCAAAGTACAAAGTTCGTTTTGGATGGATCAATTTAGTTGAAATAGACAGTTTTTGCATGAAAACTCATTCCTGGTGGAACTTCATAGCAAAGTACAAAGTTCGTTTTGGATGGACAAAGTTAGTTGAAATAGACAGTTTTTGCATGAAAACTCATTCCTGGTGGAACTTCATAGCAAAGTACAAAGTTCGTTTTGGATGGACGAATTAAGTTGAAATAGACAGTTTTTGCATAAAAACTCATTCCTGGTGGAACTTCATAGCAAAGTACAAAGTTCGTTTTGGATGGACGAATTAAGTTGAAATAGACAGTTTTTGCATGAAAACTCATTCCTGGTGGAACTTCATAGCAAAGTACAAAGTTCGTTTTGGATGGACAAAGTTAGTTGAAATAGACAGTTTTTGCATGAAAACTCATTCCTGGTGGAACTTCATAGCAAAGTACAAAGTTCGTTTTGGATGGACGATTTAAGTTGAAATAGACAGTTTTTGTATGAAAACTCATTCCTGGTGGAACTTCATAGCAAAGTACAAAGTTCGTTTTTGGATGGACAAAGTTAGTTGAAATAGACAGTTTTTGCATAAAAAACTCATTCCTGGTGGAACTTCATAGCAAAGTACAAAGTTCGTTTTGGATGGATCAATTTAGTTGAAATAGACAGTTTTTGCATGAAAACTCATTCCTGGTGGAACTTCATAGCAAAGTACAAAGTTCGTTTTGGATGGACAAAGTTAGTTGAAATAGACAGTTTTTGCATGAAAACTCATTCCTGGTGGAATTTCATAGCAAAGTACAAAGTTCGTTTTGGATGGACGCATTAAGTTGAAATAGACAGTTTTTGCATGAAAACTCATTCCTGGTGGAACTTCATAGCAAAGTACAAAGTTCGTTTTGGATGGACAAAGTTAGTTGAAATAGACAGTTTTTGCATGAAAACTCATTCCTGGTGGAACTTCATAGCAAAGTACAAAGTTCGTTTTTGGATGGACAAAGTTAGTTGAAATAGACAGTTTTTGCATGAAAACTCATTCCTGGTGGAACTTCATAGCAAAGTACAAAGTTCGTTTTGGGATGGACGAATTAAGTTGAAATAGACAGTTTTTGTATGAAAACTCATTCCTGGTGGAACTTCATAGTAAAGTACAAAGTTCGTTTTGGATGGACAAAGTTAGTTGAAATAGACAGTTTTTGCATGAAAACTCATTCCAGGTGGAACTTCATAGCAAAGTACAAAGTTCGTTTTGGATGGATCAATTTAGTTGAAATAGACAGTTTTTGCATGAAAACTCATTCCTGGTGGATCTTCATAGCAAAGTACAAAGTTCGTTTTGGATGGACAAAGTTAGTTGAAATAGACAGTTTTTGCATGAAAACTCATTCCTGGTGGAACTTCATAGCAAAGTACAAAGTTCGTTTTGGATGGACAAAGTTAGTTGAAATAGACAGTTTTTGCATGAAAACTCATTCCTGGTGGAACTTCATAGCAAAGTACAAAGTTCGTTTTGGATGGACAAAGTTAGTTGAAATAGACAGTTTTTGCATAAAAACTCATTCCTGGTGGAACTTCATAGCAAAGTACAAAGTTCGTTTTGGATGGACGATTTAAGTTGAAATAGACAGTTTTTGTATGAAAACTCATTCCTGGTGGAACTTCATAGTAAAGTACAAAGTTCGTTTTGGATGGACAAAGTTAGTTGAAATAGACAGTTTTTGCATGAAAACTCATTCCTGGTGGAACTTCATAGCAAAGTACAAAGTTCGTTTTGGATGGACGAATTAAGTTGAAATAGACAGTTTTTGCATGAAAACTCATTCCTGGTGGAACTTCATAGCAAAGTACAAAGTTCGTTTTGGATGGACAAAGTTAGTTGAAATAGATAATTTTTGCATGAAAACTCATTCCTGGTGGAACTTCATAGCAAAGTACAAAGTTCGTTTTGGATGGATCAATTTAGTTGAAATAGACAGTTTTTGCATAAAAACTCATTCCTGGTGGAACTTCATAGCAAAGTACAAAGTTCGTTTTGGATGGATCAATTTAGTTGAAATAGACAGTTTTTGCATGAAAACTCATTCCTGGTGGAACTTTATAGCAAAGTACAAAGTTCGTTTTGGATGGATCAATTTAGTTGAAATAGACAGTTTTTGCATAAAAACTCATTCCTGGTGGAACTTCATAGCAAAGTACAAAGTTCGTTTTGGATCAATCAATTTAGTTGAAATAGACAGTTTTTGCATGAAAACTCATTCCTGGTGGAACTTCATAGCAAAGTACAAAGTTCGTTTCGGATGGACAAAGTTAGTTGAAATAGACAGTTTTTGCATGAAAACTCATTCCTGGTGGAACTTCATAGCAAAGTACAAAGTTCGTTTTGGATGGACAAAGTTAGTTGAAATAGACAGTTTTTGCATGAAAACTCATTCCTGGTGGAACTTCATAGCAAAGTACAAAGTTCGTTTTGGATGGACAACGTTAGTTAAAATAGATAATTTTTGCATGAAAACTCATTCCTGGTGGAACTTCATAGTAAAGTACAAAGTTCGTTTTGGATGGATCAATTTAGTTGAAATAGACAGTTTTTGCATAAAAACTCATTCCTGGTGGAACTTCACAGCAAAGTACAAAGTTCGTTTTGGATGGACAAAGTTAGTTGAAATAGACAGTTTTTGCATGAAAACTCATTCCTGGTGGAACTTCATAGCAAAGTACAAAGTTCGTTTTGGATGGACAAAGTTAGTTGAAATAGACAGTTTTTGCATGAAAACTCATTCCTGGTGGAACTTCATAGCAAAGTACAAAGTTCGTTTTGGATGGACAAAGTTAGTTGAAATAGACAGTTTTTGCATGAAAACTCATTCCTGGTGGAACTTCATAGCAAAGTACAAAGTTCGTTTTGGATGGATCAATTTAGTTGAAATAGACAGTTTTTGCATAAAAACTCATTCCTGGTGGAACTTCATAGCAAAGTACAAAGTTCGTTTTGGATGGACAAAGTTAGTTGAAATAGACAGTTTTTGCATGAAAACTCATTCCAGGTGGAACTTCATAGCAAAGTACAAAGTTCGTTTTGGATTTACAAAGTTAGTTGAAATAGACAGTTTTTGCATGAAAACTCATTCCTGGTGGAACTTCATAGCAAAGTACAAAGTTCGTTTTGGATGGACGAATTAAGTTGAAATAGATAATTTTTGCATGAAAACTCATTCCTGGTGGAACTTCATAGCAAAGTACAAAGTTCGTTTTGGATGGATCAATTTAGTTGAAATAGACAGTTTTTGCATAAAAACTCATTCCTGGTGGAACTTCATAGCAAAGTACAAAGTTCGTTTTGGATGGATCAATTTAGTTGAAATAGACAGTTTTTGCATGAAAACTCATTCCTGGTGGAACTTCATAGCAAAGTACAAAGTTCGTTTTGGATGGATCAATTTAGTTGAAATAGACAGTTTTTGCATGAAAACTCATTCCTGGTGGAACTTCATAGCAAAGTACAAAGTTCGTTTTGGATGGACAAAGTTAGTTGAAATAGACAGTTTTTGCATGAAAACTCATTCCTGGTGGAACTTCATAGCAAAGTACAAAGTTCGTTTTGGATGGATCAATTTAGTTGAAATAGACAGTTTTTGCATGAAAACTCATTCCTGGTGGAACTTCATAGCAAAGTACAAAGTTCGTTTTGGATGGACAAAGTTAGTTGAAATAGACAGTTTTTGCATGAAAACTCATTCCTGGTGGAACTTCATAGCAAAGTACAAAGTTCGTTTTGGATGGACAAAGTTAGTTGAAATAGATAATTTTTGCATGAAAACTCATTCCTGGTGGAACTTCATAGCAAAGTACAAAGTTCGTTTTGGATGGATCAATTTAGTTGAAATAGACAGTTTTTGCATGAAAACTCATTCCTGGTGGAACTTCATAGCAAAGTACAAAGTTCGTTTTGGATGGACAAAGTTAGTTGAAATAGACAGTTTTTGCATGAAAACTCATTCCTGGTGGAACTTCATAGCAAAGTACAAAGTTCGTTTTGGATGGACAAAGTTAGTTGAAATAGACAGTTTTTGCATGAAAACTCATTCCTGGTGGAACTTCATAGCAAAGTACAAAGTTCGTTTTGGATGGACGAATTAAGTTGAAATAGACAGTTTTTGCATAAAAACTCATTCCTGGTGGAACTTCATAGCAAAGTACAAAGTTCGTTTTGGATGGATCAATTTAGTTGAAATAGACAGTTTTTGCATGAAAACTCATTCCTGGTGGAACTTCATAGCAAAGTACAAAGTTCGTTTTGGATGGACAAAGTTAGTTGAAATAGATAATTTTTGCATGAAAACTCATTCCTGGTGGAACTTCATAGCAAAGTACAAAGTTCGTTTTGGATGGATCAATTTAGTTGAAATAGACAGTTTTTGCATAAAAACTCATTCCTGGTGGAACTTCATAGCAAAGTACAAAGTTCGTTTTGGATGGACAAAGTTAGTTGAAATAGACAGTTTTTGCATGAAAACTCATTCCTGGTGGAACTTCATAGCAAAGTACAAAGTTCGTTTTGGATGGACAAAGTTAGTTGAAATAGACAGTTTTTGCATGAAAACTCATTCCTGGTGGAACTTCATAGCAAAGTACAAAGTTCGTTTTGGATGGACAAAGTTAGTTGAAATAGATAATTTTTGCATGAAAACTCATTCCTGGTGGAAACTTCATAGCAAAGTACAAAGTTCGTTTTGGATGGATCAATTTAGTTGAAATAGACAGTTTTTGCATAAAAACTCATTCCTGGTGGAACTTCATAGCAAAGTACAAAGTTCGTTTTGGATGGACAAAGTTAGTTGAAATAGACAGTTTTTGCATGAAAACTCATTCCAGGTGGAACTTCATAGCAAAGTACAAAGTTCGTTTTGGATTTACAAAGTTAGTTGAAATAGACAGTTTTTGCATGAAAACTCATTCCTGGTGGAACTTCATAGCAAAGTACAAAGTTCGTTTTGGATGGACAAAGTTAGTTGAAATAGACAGTTTTTGCATGAAAACTCATTCCTGGTGGAACTTCATAGCAAAGTACAAAGTACGTTTTGGATGGACAAAGTTAGTTGAAATAAACAGTTTTTGCATGAAAACTCATTCCTGGTGGAACTTCATAGCAAAGTACAAAGTTCGTTTTGGATGGACAAAGTTAGTTGAAATAGACAGTTTTTGCATGAAAACTCATTCCTGGTGGAACTTCATAGGAAAGTACAAAGTTCGTTTTGGATGGATCAATTTAGTTGAAATAGATAATTTTTGCATGAAAACTCATTCCTGGTGGAACTTCATAGCAAAGTACAAAGTTCGTTTTGGATGGATCAATTTAGTTGAAATAGACAGTTTTTGCATGAAAACTCATTCCTGGTGGAACTTCATAGCAAAGTACAAAGTTCGTTTTGGATGGATCAATTTAGTTGAAATAGACAGTTTTTGCATGAAAACTCATTCCTGGTGGAACTTCATAGCAAAGTACAAAGTTCGTTTTGGATGGATCAGTTTAGTTGAAATAGACAGTTCTTGCATGAAAACTCATTCCTGGTGGAACTTCATAGCAAAGTACAAAGTTCGTTTTGGATGGACGAATTAAGTTGAAATAGACAGTTTTTGCATAAAAACTCATTCCTGGTGGAACTTCATAGCAAAGTACAAAGTTCGTTTTGGATGGATCAATTTAGTTGAAATAGACAGTTTTTGCATGAAAACTCATTCCTGGTGGAACTTCATAGCAAAGTACAAAGTTCGTTTTGGATAGACGAATTAAGTTGAAATAGACAGTTTTTGCATAAAAACTCATTCCTGGTGGAACTTCATAGCAAAGTACAAAGTTCGTTTTGGATGGACAAAGTTAGTTAAAAAAGACAGTTTTTGCATGAAAACTCATTCCTGGTGGAACTTCATAGCAAAATACAAAGTTCGTTTTGGATGGACGAATTAAGTTGAAATAGACAGTTTTTGCATGAAAACTCATTCCTGGTGGAACTTCATAGCAAAGTACAAAGTTCGTTTTGGATGGACGAATTAAGTTGAAATAGACAGTTTTTGCATGAAAACTCATTCCTGGTGGAACTTCATAGCAAAGTACAAAGTTCGTTTTGGATGGACAAAGTTAGTTGAAATAGACAGTTTTTGCATGAAAACTCATTCCTGGTGGAACTTCATAGCAAAGTACAAAGTTCGTTTTGGATGGACAAAGTTAGTTGAAATAGACAGTTTTTGCATGAAAACTCATTCCTGGTGGAACTTCATAGCAAAGTACAAAGTTCGTATCGGATGGACGAAATTAGTTGAAATAGACAGTTTTTGCATGAAAACTCATTCCTGGTGGAACTTCATAGCAAAGTACAAAGTTCGTTTTGGATGGACAAAGTTAGTTGAAATAGACAGTTTTTGCATAAAAACTCATTCCTGGTGGAACTTCATAGCAAAGTACAAAGTTCGTTTTGGATGGACAAAGTTAGTTGAAATAGACAGTTTTTGCATGAAAACTCATTCCTGGTGGAACTTCATAGCAAAGTACAAAGTTCGTTTTGGATGGACAAAGTTAGTTGAAATAGACAGTTTTTGCATGAAAACTCATTCCTGGTGGAACTTCATAGCAAAGTACAAAGTTCGTTTTGGATGGACAAAGTTAGTTGAAATAGATAATTTTTGCATGAAAACTCATTCCTGGTGGAACTTCATAGCAAAGTACAAAGTTCGTTTTGGATGGATCAATTTAGTTGAAATAGACAGTTTTTGCATGAAAACTCATTCCTGGTGGAACTTCATAGCAAAGTACAAAGTTCGTTTTGGATGGACAAAGTTAGTTGAAATAGACAGTTTTTGCATGAAAACTCATTCCTGGTGGAACTTCATAGCAAAGTACAAAGTTCGTTTTGGATGGACAAAGTTAGTTGAAATAGACAGTTTTTGCATGAAAACTCATTCCTGGTGGAACTTCATAGCAAAGTACAAAGTTCGTTTTGGATGGACAAAGTTAGTTGAAATAGATAATTTTTGCATGAAAACTCATTCCTGGTGGAACTTCATAGCAAAGTACAAAGTTCGTTTTGGATGGACAAAGTTAGTTGAAATAGACAGTTTTTGCATGAAAACTCATTCCTGGTGGAACTTCATAGCAAAGTACAAAGTTCGTTTTGGATGGACAAAGTTAGTTGAAATAGACAGTTTTTGCATGAAAACTCATCTCAGGTGGAACTTCATAGCAAAGTACAAAGTTCGTTTTGGATGGACAAAGTTAGTTGAAATAGACAGTTTTTGCATGAAAACTCATTCCTGGTGGAACTTCATAGCAAAGTACAAAGTTCGTTTTGGATGGACAAAGTTAGTTGAAATAGACAGTTTTTGCATGAAAACTCATTCCTGGTGGAACTTCATAGCAAAGTACAAAGTTCGTTTTGGATGTCCGAATTGAGTTGAAATAGAAAGTTTTTGCATAAAAACTCATTCCTGGTGGAACTTCATAGCAAAGTACAAAGTTCGTTTTGGATGGACGAATTAAGTTGAAATAGACAGTTTTTGCATAAAAACTCATTCCTGGTGGAACTTCATAGCAAAGTACAAAGTTCGTTTTGAATGGACGAATTAAGTTGAAATAGACAGTTTTTGCATACAAACTCATTCCTGGTGGAACTTCATAGCAAAGTACAAAGTTCGTTTTGGATGGACGAATTAAGTTGAAAAAGACAGTTTTTGCATGAAAACCCATTCCTGGTGGAACTTCATAGCAAAGTACAAAGTTCGTTTTGGATGGATCAATTTAGTTGAAATAGACAGTTTTTGCATGAAAACTCATTCCTGGTGGAACTTCATAGCAAAGTACAAAGTTCGTTTTGGATGGACAAAGTTAGTTGAAGTAGACAGTTTTTGCATGAAAACTCATTCCTGGTGGAACTTCATAGCAAAGTACAAAGTTCGTTTTGGATGGACAAAGTTAGTTGAAATAGACAGTTTTTGCATGAAAACTCATTCCTGGTGGAACTTCATAGCAAAGTACAAAGTTCGTTTTGGATGGATCAATTTAGTTGAAATAGACAGTTTTTGCATGAAAACTCATTCCTGGTGGAACTTCATAGCAAAGTACAAAGTTCGTTGTGGATGGACGAATTAAGTTGAAATAGACAGTTTTTGCATAAAAACTCATTCCTGGTGGAACTTCATAGCAAAGTACAAAGTTCGTTTTGGATGGATCAATTTAGTTGAAATAGACAGTTTTTGCATGAAAACTCATTCCTGGTGGAACTTCATAGCAAAGTACAAAGTTCGTTTTGGATGGACGAATTAAGTTGAAAAAGATAATTTTTGCATGAAAACTCATTCCTGGTGGAACTTCATAGCAAAGTACAAAGTTCGTTTTGGATGGATCAATTTAGTTGAAATAGACAGTTTTTGCATAAAAACTCATTCCTGGTGGAACTTCATAGCAAAGTACAAAGTTCGTTTTGGATGGATCAATTTAGTTGAAATAGACAGTTTTTGCATGAAAACTCATTCCTGGTGGAACTTCATAGCAAAGTACAAAGTTCGTTTTGGATGGACGAATTAAGTTGAAATAGACAGTTTTTGCATGAAAACTCATTCCTGGTGGAACTTCATAGCAAAGTACAAAGTTCGTTTTGGATGGACAAAGTTAGTTGAAATAGACAGTTTTTGCATAAAAACTCATTCCTGGTGGAACTTCATAGCAAAGTACAAAGTTCGTTTTGGATGGATCAATTTAGTTGAAATAGACAGTTTTTGCATGAAAACTCATTCCTGGTGGAACTTCATAGCAAAGTACAAAGTTCGTTTTGGATGGACAAAGTTAGTTGAAATAGACAGTTTTTGCATGAAAACTCATTCCTGGTGGAACTTCATAGCAAAGTACAAAGTTCGTTTTGGATGGACAAAGTTAGTTGAAATAGACAGTTTTTGCATGAAAACTCATTCCTGGTGGAACTTCATAGCAAAGTACAAAGTTCGTTTTGGATGGACAAATTAAGTTGAAATAGACAGTTTTTGCATGAAAACTCATTCCTGGTGGAACTTCATAGCAAAGTACAAAGTTCGTTTTGGATGGACAAAGTTAGTTGAAATAGACAGTTTTTGCATAAAAACTCATTCCTGGTGGAACTTCATAGCAAAGTACAAAGTTCGTTTTGGATGGACGAATTAAGTTGAAATAGACAGTTTTTGTATGAAAACTCATTCCTGGTGGAACTTCATAGTAAAGTACAAAGTTCGTTTTGGATGGACAAAGTTAGTTGAAATAGACAGTTTTTGCATGAAAACTCATTCCAGGTGGAACTTCATAGCAAAGTACAAAGTTCGTTTTGGATGGATCAATTTAGTTGAAATAGACAGTTTTTGCATGAAAACTCATTCCTGGTGGATCTTCATAGCAAAGTACAAAGTTCGTTTTGGATGGACAAAGTTAGTTGAAATAGACAGTTTTTGCATGAAAACTCATTCCTGGTGGAACTTCATAGCAAAGTACAAAGTTCGTTTTGGATGGACAAAGTTAGTTGAAATAGACAGTTTTTGCATGAAAACTCATTCCTGGTGGAACTTCATAGCAAAGTACAAAGTTCGTTTTGGATGGACAAAGTTAGTTGAAATAGACAGTTTTTGCATGAAAACTCATTCCTGGTGGAACTTCATAGCAAAGTACAAAGTTCGTTTTGGATGGACAAAGTTAGTTGAAATAGACAGTTTTTGCATAAAAACTCATTCCTGGTGGAACTTCATAGCAAAGTACAAAGTTCGTTTTGGATGGACGATTTAAGTTGAAATAGACAGTTTTTGTATGAAAACTCATTCCTGGTGGAACTTCATAGTAAAGTACAAAGTTCGTTTTGGATGGACAAAGTTAGTTGAAATAGACAGTTTTTGCATGAAAACTCATTCCTGGTGGAACTTCATAGCAAAGTACAAAGTTCGTTTTGGATGGACGAATTAAGTTGAAATAGACAGTTTTTGCATGAAAACTCATTCCTGGTGGAACTTCATAGCAAAGTACAAAGTTCGTTTCGGATGGACAAAGTTAGTTGAAATAGACAGTTTTTGCATGAAAACTCATTCCTTGTGGAACTTCATAGCAAAGTACAAAGTTCGTTTTGGATGGATCAATTTAGTTGAAATAGACAGTTTTTGCATGAAAACTCATTCCTGGTGGAACTTCATAGCAAAGTACAAAGTTCGTTTTGGATGGATCAATTTAGTTGAAATAGACAGTTTTTGCATGAAAACTCATTCCTGGTGGAACTTCATAGCAAAGTACAAAGTTCGTTTCGGATGGACAAAGTTAGTTGAAATAGACAGTTTTTGCATGAAAACTCATTCCTTGTGGAACTTCATAGCAAAGTACAAAGTTCGTTTTGGATGGACAAAGTTAGTTGAAATAGACAGTTTTTGCATGAAAACTCATTCCTGGTGGAACTTCATAGCAAAGTACAAAGTTCGTTTTGGATGGACAAAGTTAGTTGAAATAGATAATTTTTGCATGAAAACTCATTCCTGGTGGAACTTCATAGCAAAGTACAAAGTTCGTTTTGGATGGACAAAGTTAGTTGAAATAGACAGTTTTTGCATAAAAACTCATTCCTGGTGGAACTTCATAGCAAAGTACAAAGTTCGTTTTGGATGGATCAATTTAGTTGAAATAGACAGTTTTTGCATGAAAACTCATTCCTGGTGGAACTTCATAGCAAAGTACAAAGTTCGTTTTGGATGGACAAAGTTAGTTGAAATAGACAGTTTTTGCATGAAAACTCATTCCTGGTGGAACTTCATAGCAAAGTACAAAGTTCGTTTTGGATGGACAAAGTTAGTTGAAATAGACAGTTTTTGCATAAAAACTCATTCCTGGTGGAACTTCATAGCAAAGTACAAAGTTCGTTTTGGATGGACGATTTAAGTTGAAATAGACAGTTTTTGTATGAAAACTCATTCCTGGTGGAACTTCATAGTAAAGTACAAAGTTCGTTTTGGATGGACAAAGTTAGTTGAAATAGACAGTTTTTGCATGAAAACTCATTCCTGGTGGAACTTCATAGCAAAGTACAAAGTTCGTTTCGGATGGACAAAGTTAGTTGAAATAGACAGTTTTTGCATGAAAACTCATTCCTTGTGGAACTTCATAGCAAAGTACAAAGTTCGTTTTGGATGGACAAAGTTAGTTGAAATAGACAGTTTTTGCATGAAAACTCATTCCTGGTGGAACTTCATAGCAAAGTACAAAGTTCGTTTCGGATGGACAAAGTTAGTTGAAATAGACAGTTTTTGCATGAAAACTCATTCCTTGTGGAACTTCATAGCAAAGTACAAAGTTCGTTTTGGATGGACAAAGTTAGTTGAAATAGACAGTTTTTGCATAAAAACTCATTCCTGGTGGAACTTCATAGCAAAGTACAAAGTTCGTTTTGGATGGACGATTTAAGTTGAAATAGACAGTTTTTGTATGAAAACTCATTCCTGGTGGAACTTCATAGCAAAGTACAAAGTTCGTTTTGGATGGATCAATTTAGTTGAAATAGACAGTTTTTGCATGAAAACTCATTCCTGGTGGAACTTCATAGCAAAGTACAAAGTTCGTTTCGGATGGACAAAGTTAGTTGAAATAGACAGTTTTTGCATGAAAACTCATTCCTTGTGGAACTTCATAGCAAAGTACAAAGTTCGTTTTGGATGGACAAAGTTAGTTGAAATAGACAGTTTTTGCATGAAAACTCATTCCTGGTGGAACTTCATAGCAAAGTACAAAGTTCGTTTCGGATGGACAAAGTTAGTTGAAATAGACAGTTTTTGCATGAAAACTCATTCCTTGTGGAACTTCATAGCAAAGTACAAAGTTCGTTTTGGATGGACAAAGTTAGTTGAAATAGACAGTTTTTGCATGAAAACTCATTCCTGGTGGAACTTCATAGCAAAGTACAAAGTTCGTTTTGGATGGATCAATTTAGTTGAAATAGACAGTTTTTGCATGAAAACTCATTCCTGGTGGAACTTCATAGCAAAGTACAAAGTTCGTTTTGGATGGACAAAGTTAGTTGAAAAAGACAGTTTTTGCATGAAAACTCATTCCTGGTGGAACTTCATAGCAAAGTACAAAGTTCGTTTTGGATGGACAAAGTTAGTTGAAATAGACAGTTTTTGCATAAAAACTCATTCCTGGTGGAACTTCATAGCAAAGTACAAAGTTCGTTTTGGATGGACGATTTAAGTTGAAATAGACAGTTTTTGTATGAAAACTCATTCCTGGTGGAACTTCATAGTAAAGTACAAAGTTCGTTTTGGATGGACAAAGTTAGTTGAAATAGACAGTTTTTGCATGAAAACTCATTCCTGGTGGAACTTCATAGCAAAGTACAAAGTTCGTTTTGGATGGACGAATTAAGTTGAAATAGACAGTTTTTGTATGAAAACTCATTCCTGGTGGAACTTCATAGTAAAGTACAAAGTTCGTTTTGGATGGACAAAGTTAGTTGAAATAGACAGTTTTTGCATGAAAACTCATTCCTGGTGGAACTTCATAGCAAAGTACAAAGTTCGTTTTGGATGGACGAATTAAGTTGAAATAGACAGTTTTTGCATGAAAACTCATTCCTGGTGGAACTTCATAGCAAAGTACAAAGTTCGTTTTGGATGGACAAAGTTAGTTGAAATAGACAGTTTTTGCATGAAAACTCATTCCTGGTGGAACTTCATAGCAAAGTACAAAGTTCGTTTTGGATGGATCAATTTAGTTGAAATAGACAGTTTTTGCATAAAAACTCATTCCTGGTGGAACTTCATAGCAAAGTACAAAGTTCGTTTTGGATGGATAAATTTAGTTGAAATAGACAGT
The DNA here is from genome assembly GCF_943734755.1 of Anopheles moucheti. Lineage (NCBI taxonomy): Eukaryota > Metazoa > Arthropoda > Insecta > Diptera > Culicidae > Anopheles > Anopheles moucheti. The sequence goes on from NW_026453733.1 coordinate 113,843, forward strand.
TTTTGCATGAAAACTCATTCCTGGTGGAACTTCATAGCAAAGTACAAAGTTCGTTTTGGATGGACAAAGTTAGTTGAAATAGACAGTTTTTGCATGAAAACTCATTCCTGGTGGAACTTCATAGCAAAGTACAAAGTTCGTTTTGGATGGATCAATTTAGTTGAAATAGACAGTTTTTGCATGAAAACTCATTCCTGGTGGAACTTCATAGCAAAGTACAAAGTTCGTTTCGGATGGACAAAGTTAGTTGAAATAGACAGTTTTTGCATGAAAACTCATTCCTTGTGGAACTTCATAGCAAAGTACAAAGTTCGTTTTGGATGGACAAAGTTAGTTGAAATAGACAGTTTTTGCATGAAAACTCATTCCTGGTGGAACTTCATAGCAAAGTACAAAGTTCGTTTTGGATGGACAAAGTTAGTTGAAATAGATAATTTTTGCATGAAAACTCATTCCTGGTGGAACTTCATAGCAAAGTACAAAGTTCGTTTTGGATGGATCAATTTAGTTGAAATAGACAGTTTTTGCATAAAAACTCATTCCTGGTGGAACTTCATAGCAAAGAACAAAGTTCGTTTTGGATGGACAAAGTTAGTTGAAATAGACAGTTTTTGCATGAAAACTCATTCCTGGTGGAACTTCATAGCAAAGTACAAAGTTCGTTTTGGATGGACAAAGTTAGTTGAAATAGACAGTTTTTGCATGAAAACTCATTCCTGGTGGAACTTCATAGCAAAGTACAAAGTTCGTTTTGGATGGACAAAGTTAGTTGAAATAGATAATTTTTGCATGAAAACTCATTCCTGGTGGAACTTCATAGCAAAGTACAAAGTTCGTTTTGGATGGATCAATTTAGTTGAAATAGACAGTTTTTGCATAAAAACTCATTCCTGGTGGAACTTCATAGCAAAGTACAAAGTTCGTTTTGGATGGACAAAGTTAGTTGAAATAGACAGTTTTTGCATGAAAACTCATTCCAGGTGGAACTTCATAGCAAAGTACAAAGTTCGTTTTGGATTTACAAAGTTAGTTGAAATAGACAGTTTTTGCATGAAAACTCATTCCTGGTGGAACTTCATAGCAAAGTACAAAGTTCGTTTTGGATGGACGAATTAAGTTGAAATAGATAATTTTTGCATGAAAACTCATTCCGGGTGGAACTCATAGCAAAGTACAAAGTTCGTTTTGGATGGATCAATTTAGTTGAAATAGACAGTTTTTGCATAAAAACTCATTCCTGGTGGAACTTCATAGCAAAGTACAAAGTTCGTTTTGGATGGATCAATTTAGTTGAAATAGACAGTTTTTGCATGAAAACTCATTCCTGGTGGAACTTCATAGCAAAGTACAAAGTTCGTTTTGGATGGACAAAGTTAGTTGAAATAGACAGTTTTTGCATGAAAACTCATTCCTGGTGGAACTTCATAGCAAAGTACAAAGTTT